>NW_026623558.1:453966-486130 GCF_030028575.1 Malurus melanocephalus
TTTTTTTTTTTTTTTTTTTTTATATATTCAGTTTTTCAGTAATGTGCAATGATTATAGAGGTCAAAACATTTTGTTTGCTTTACTACTATACATCATTAATGTGCAAATAGTTCTAATTAAAGATCACTGAATGTAAAATATTAATAAAACTTTATTCCAATCCTTATCACTTATGGATTATACTGTAGAAGACTTTTTAAAATGTGTTTGACAACATTTGGATATCTACAATAACAATCCATCCTGACTTTCTGAAGTAGTCACATAGGTTGTTGCTGTGTCAATTACCTCAGACAGGGCATTGTGTTACTACGACTGAAAGTCTGGGAATCACACTAAGCTTTCCTAAATAATGTCCAACATGGAATATTTCAAAATATACAACATTGCTTTTCTTTTTTATTTTTGCCTGATTTTTGCTTTTGTAACTAGTCTCTTTAGAAAACAAAACATATGATGACTCATCATCATGTTGGATTTTATAAATAAATAAATACAGCAAATTATTGAGGAGAAATTTCAAACCACAGTCATTTCATCAAAGACATTCATTCAGTATATGGCAGAAATCAAAAATGTAAGTTTATATGGCTRTTAGCAGAAAATGTGTAATTCTGGCTTTCAGTTGGGTTCTCAGCATTATTTCTGATTATTTCATGCTCCTAGAATAAAGAGTTTGAAAAGTAAAGCTAGAACACAAGATCTTTCCCCATTGGATTTGGCCACCGAGTCCTTGTTTTCTCTTTTTCTAAATTCAAGAATCTTCTAAACTTGATTGTATTTTTGCTCAGCTTCAGAAAACTTTAGAAGCAGAAGATTTACAATTTTCCTGACATTTGAAAACCTTGGGGAACATATGAGCTCAAACCTTTCTATATTAGAAAGGGTGCAAATAATGAGTTATTGAAAAAACAAACTATCTGTATGAAGCAGGTGAACTCTCTACATGCAAGGGGGTTGGCCTGTGCTTTAAAAGGTAAGGCACAGGGACTGTTAGGTAACACTATTACCAGATGACATCCAGAGATCTATTCCAAAATCAATACAACTTCGATTATCWCATGATTCCATAGTTAAGTAGTCTCAAAATAAGTGCATATACCCTTTGCAAGTTACTGACACAAGTGRTGTTGAAAGCTAAACTAGAGTTAAAAGCTCTTTGTCTTGAGATATGTGTGAAGGAAATCTCTATGTGTAGAAAAATATATTGCCTGTTGCTTGGAGCCACCCATATCAGAAATAACATTGAAATTAATTGTTTTTTAGTAACATCAGGGAATATTAATTCCTATGTTCTTCCTGCTAATCACATGCTGGAGTGTATGGATACTGATGACTGTTTTTACCCAATAAAAGCTACAGAGATTGGTTAAATTAGACCTCATGGAAACCTGGAACAGAAGAAAGCCTCTGCAACATTTCCTGAGCACTAGATCAGATTCCTGAAATAAATCAGACTTCTGTAATGAATYGATTATCCAGGGAACTAAGTGAGACTTCTTATTATGACTGTTACCTGATTATTTTTAGTTTAAATGGAAATACAGCCTAAACTGGAACTGGATGACCACTTTTTGCTTTGTTACACTTCTGCCCAGATTCTTATTCATGATCAGAATGAGTATTGTGCTAAACTGGGTTTAATATTTTGTAGTACTGTGCCTATGATTTATATTTGTGCATTCAAAAGCTAATTATGACATCTTTATATAGACGTTTTTCAATCATATTTATCAGGGATGAGACTGCTCTTTTTGGCACAATTTTTCTAACTGAGGTTTTTCCTTGTACTCTGCAACAACATGGAAAACCATCAACTTTGTTCTTATCCATCTAATGACTAGAAAAAACTCTACACTGAAACTGAAATGCCATACAAATACCATGAGAGAAACGGAATATATTTTCACTAACCTGATATGCACTCATTTATATTTCTCTCCTAGATCATTCTTCAAATCTATTTTCCATGTCTGTAGTTCCATTTMATAAGAGTAGATGTTATTAAATGATTAAAAGTGAAGAGAGCTGACCATTACAGGAATGCACTGAAGTTTGTCATTTTAAAGTCTTTCCCAGAGGAACACATACTTTGTTGACATTCATTCCTTCCATCGCCTTAGATTATCATGTGCAGTCTAATAAAAAATACCTTCTAGCTGCTTAAAATGTATGGTGTACAAAAGAGTATTTTCTGTCATGGAACCGTGGTGTAACTGTGTGCTCCTGCTCTCCTACTCTTATCTGTAATGTAACCAGGCCTCTTCCTGAGTTATGTTTGGCAGTTTCATTTCTCCCCTTACTGGAAGAGAGGTACAAATGAAAATGTTGTCCAAAGATATCAGATAGAGGCACTACAGTACCTAAAGAGCAGGATTGAGGTATGGAAGAATTAGAATGGCCTTTAATCTCTCACTCTCACAATTGCTACCTCACTCTCAATTTGTAGTGTGAGGGATGGCACAGCTTTTGTCATTTGACCAACTAAACCTTCCAACAACCGAAAAGGAGTCTGGGGGGGTGACTTTATCCCTCTCTTACAATTACCTGAAAGGAGGTTGTAGCCAGGTGGGGGTTGTTGTCTTCTCCCAAATTACAAGTGATAGAACAAGAGAAAACATCCTCAAGTTGTATCAGGTGAAGTTTAAATTGGTATTAGGAAAAAAATTCTTCAGTGAAAAGGTTGTCAAGGGTTGGAACAGGCTAATTAGGGAAGTGATTGAGTCTCCATCCTCAGGTATTGAAAAGATGTGTAGATGAAGATGTCAGGAAATGATTTAATGGTGGAGTTTTAGATGGGTTGGAGTCAATGATCTCAAAGGTCTTTTACAACCTAAATTTTTCTGTGATTTTAATCCCCTAGCCATCATTGTCTTGCCTCACATGAGATATTTTTCTATTTATTCATTCTCAGGGTACCTGCTTAGATTAAAGGCAACAGAGATTTCATAAGTTTTGATGCATTGGTTTATYTCCAAGATTTTAATCCTCTGAAATTCATAATGAAAAACTAAGAGATCAATTTCTATCTTGCTCTTATTGAAAGAGAAAACTCTAAGTAGCAGCAAGGTACCTTAGTACACTGTGATTCAACTTACAAGAGGAAAGCAGTCTTTCCTTTTTTTACTTATATGCATAAGATCAGTTGAAAAACATAAAAGAAATGCAACTAGGATTTTGAGTTCTGATTCAGTATTAGTAACAAATAGGGAGGTGGGGGAGAAAACGCTACAGAGGAAATAGGGTATAAACAGAAATGAACAAGATATAGCATAAGTAATAGGAGAAACAGCTCTGTAGAGATGGACCTGGGGATCCTGGTGGTCCAACTTGTCCATGAAMCAGCAGTGTGTCCTTGTAGCTGGGAAGGGCAAACGGAATCCTGGGAGGCATTTAAAAGAGCATTGCCAGCAGGTTGAGGGRGGTGATGCTGCTCCTCCACTGAGCCTGGGTGAGGCCACMTTTGAAGAACTGTGCACAATTCTGGGGTCCTCAGGACAAGGAGACATAGAGCTTCTGGAGCAGGTCCTGTGGAGAGATAGTTGGTCAAGGGTCTGGAGAATCTCTCTTACAAGGAAAGGCTGAGGGAGATGAGCCTCAAGATTCAGTCTCAAGAAGAGGGGACTGAGAATGGACCTAAATTGCGTGTTTAAATGTCTGAAGGATGGGTATCACGAGGATGGAGCCAGGCTCTTCTTGGCTGTGCCAAGCAATAGACAACAGGCAACAGGAAYAAACYRATAYGCAGGAAGTTCCACCTGAATATGAGGAAAAATTCCTTTGCTGTGTGSTGTGGTGACTGAGCTCTGGAACAGGTTGCMCAGAGAGGTTGTAGGGTCTCCCTCTCTGAGATATTCAAAAACTATCTGGACACCAYCCTGTGCCGTGTGCTTTAAGACGATCCTKCTTGAGAAGGGAGGTTGGAATGTCTCAAATATCTCACTGTGGTTTCTTTTATTCTGACTGATTCTGTGATTTTGTGAAAGTTGTCCCTTCYGGGTAGAAAAAAAAATCACAGAGTGCAATAAATAATGTAGCATAGGTCATATAGACACTAAAACCTTTTCATTCACCAAAGAATCTAAGTCATAGACTGCAAGTAGACTTGAAAACATGTTAAGTGCAACAGTAAAAAAATGCTGCTTTCTGATGTAAAACTGAGGCTCTGGAGAGTAGTTTCAGCTTTCACAAATTCTTTCAGCTTTCCTTTTAGGAGCAAACTGATGGGTTTGTTAAGGCATTTGTATCTCTCTTTATCAGTCTATTTGACTTCCCTAAAGAATGATGATATTATTTTTTAAAGACTTCTGAAATATTTAAAATTTGGTGACATGTCCTAAAAGAACAACATAAATAACTAGCTTATAAAATGTTTGAATTTTCTTTTATTCAACCAGTTGAGTAAGATATTATTAAAGACAATTCTGAATTTGAGCAAAGCATTAAACAAACTGTGGCTGACACCAATCATGACCCTGTTATCATTGCTGATGTATGGCTCACACTAAGTCCTCCCACATCACTGAGATGTTCAACTAATTCTTCACCTCTTCACAATCAGTAGCTGAAAAGTGGAAATATATATCTGTATAGCAGATGYTTAGGATGCAATTCTTCACAAAACAATGAGAAGAAAATATCTTCAAAAAAGAGGAGTGAAACTTCCAAGTAAGAAATGCACTGTCTGGGAGATCCAGAGCCAAGGAATACTTCTGCAGATTAGAATGACTGAAATCCTTTCAAGACAGAGAGGTTGTAGTTRGAGGCCTGTTACAATGACCCTGAGAAATGTGCCAGCAGACGCTGCTCCTAATCAAACAGAAATTTAATTGAACAAGAGTTAACATAAGATTTGATCCTTTGTTGTACAGATTTAAGGGACAGCAGGAAGTTAAAATCTTCTCTTKCTGAGAGAATAATTTATATAAACTCTGAAATAAGCCTTGGGAAAACAGAAAACACAATACTAAGAAAAAACCTCAATACAAACCCAAGCATAACACAAAACAAACAAAAGAAACCACAAACAAATAAACCAAAGTAAAAAAAGACAACTTTTCAAACAAAGAAAACAAAGTGTGAAAGAGGAATATAGCATGTTTCGAAACTGTCAAATTATAGACCTTGAATCTCTACCCACTGCSTCCTTCTCACAATATAAATTCTAAGAAAATAGGTTCCTCAAACCCAGAAGGAGCTTACTATTTAATGGAGAAAGAAAAGACATTTAACAAGAATCAAGGATATGAGCAGCAGTTATAAAATTTGAAGGTGATGGGCCTTGAATCCATCA
The DNA here is from genome assembly GCF_030028575.1 of Malurus melanocephalus. NCBI lineage: Eukaryota > Metazoa > Chordata > Aves > Passeriformes > Maluridae > Malurus > Malurus melanocephalus. The sequence continues at coordinate 459,261 of NW_026623558.1, forward strand.
GGAAATGACTCCTAGGACAAAAAGCCTAATAATTCAGTATCAGTTTTGGGTTTACATAATTGATGCTGTCATTGCAGATGTAGATGCTCTTTTGCAGTACCATATCAAAACTCTAGGAGAGAAAAAAGAAATGTGGAAGCTGGCTGAAGAGCATCAAAGTAGTGTAAGACCTAATTCAGCATCCCTAAAAAACAGTCTAGTGGGTAGACCCTAGCTGGACATGAGATGCCCACCAAATAGGYTCTATCACTCTTTTCCTCAGCTGGACTGSGGAGAGAAAATATAATCAAAGGCTTCTGGGTTGAGATATGGACAGGGAGAGATCGYTGAGCAGTTGTCATCACTGGTAATAGACTTGAGAAAATGGATTGAATTTGTTACCGATCAAATCAGACTGGGTTAATAAGAGATAAGAACTAAAACTCAAAACACCTTCCCTTACCCCTCCCTTCTTCCCAGGATCAGCTTGACTTCAGATTTCTGTACCTCCTTCCCAAACACTGTGAGGGGACAGGAAATGTGGTCTCAGTCAGCTCATGGCATTTTGTCTCTGTTGCCCCTTCCCCCACTGGGGAAGGACTCCTCAAACCCTTCCCCTGCTCCACCATGGGATCCCTCTCGTGGGAGATAGCTCTCCATGAACTTCTCCAACTTCAGTCTTTCCCATGGGGTGCAGATTTGCATGGACTCCCACTCCTTCTCTACTGGCCTTGGTCTCTACAGAGCTGTTTCTCTCACCTGTTCCTCCCTRCAGCTGCAGTTGTTTTAGCACAGTAACTTTTCCCCCTCCTTGACTATGTTTTCACAGAGCAGAGACCACTGCCACTGATGAGTCTGAGCTTGTTCAGTGGCAGCTCCATCCTGGAGCCAGCAGGCACTGACTCTATCAGGCATGGGGAGAACTTGTGGCATTGATTTACAGAATCTATCCCTGGATTCCCCTCACTACCAAAACCTTGTCACAKAAACTCAGTGTAATGACTTAACATGGAAGCATCTCAAAAGTYGAAGAATCATGATCCAAGAAGCCACTTACTGGATTACTATTCTAGTCCTTCATACACATATTCGTAAAAGACTTTCCTCTAATTTCCAGACTAATTTTATTCATGGACATTTATAATAATCCATGGGAAACAATTTAAAAACATTCTGCCATAATCAAGAAACACACTTATGCACTTCAAGAATAGGAAAAAAGTTCCTGAAACCAGATGAGGTTCACAAATCTGTTTCTTCTTCTTCTCTGAATGATTTCTTAGCAAAATTAATACAATTCTGTCTTGYGCAGTCAGTGCACTGATACAGAAAATGCACTGAGTAGTTAAAAAAAGATTAATCTAGTTAGCACCTCCGTAAGTAGCACAGAATTTAATATTATTTAATGTAAATGTAAAATATAAGGTTTAACATTTACATAGATTTAATATATTTTTTACTATTTTTTAATTGACTGGAACTTAGTAAGCTACTCTTCTTATTACATTTCTGTATAGATGGTCTTATTACTGACACAGGTACTTAAATCCATGTTCCAGTATTCTATATTATGCTTTGTAGAAAGTACTGCTTTTTAATTTCAGGTAAAGACATTTTAGCTTGGATGAGATTAGAATATCTGCTTCTCCCTACATGTAATTATTCTTTTCTTCACATTGCTTCTTCTCCATACTATTTTGTTATTTAACAGCTATAATTTTGTCATATCAATGTTTTCTTTTTCTCCTTTTTTTTCTGTTTTCTTTATCTACAGAATTGATCATTTCATATTGCTTTTTATAGCTCCTAAGAAGAACTATATTTTATGAATTATCCCTACAGTAATCACCTGGAGCCTTGATTAGTATTTGAAGAACTTACTGGGCACAGCAAAGGCATAATGGGCTTTAAATTCTGTAATTATCAGCAAAGGCATAATGGGCTTTAAATTCTGTAATTATCCTATTTTGTTGCTTGATACACTCTATGTGGTTAACTTTGGGTTTAGGCATGGAAGTACACAAATGGCTGAAACTAAAAGTTAGGGATCTACTTTTGCTGGTGAGTATCTATGACATTGTAAAGTCTCCAAAATTATTTTCAATATCTGGAAAGTGTGTTCGAAATATGATATCTCAATAAGTGTGTAAAAGTTCTGGCTATATAATTCACAGCGTATTCATGGAGAAAGTTACAGTGTCACTTGGATAACTCTTGGTATTGGAACTKTTTGGGTCATCTTCACTTCTGAATGGCTGCTGCAAAGTATATCTTGAAGCAACAACATTAACAGCTTGAGATCTAAAACATAATCCTTGTAMCTACCTCTGAGAGGATTCTCATGTACCACAATTGCCCCCTTTGATTGCTTTATCTATTTCCTGAAAGCACCTTGAAGTCTTCAAGTTCCTCCAAGTCTGATAATTCCTTCTGAAATTGTCTCTTTTGTGACTCCATTATCTCTTTCTGTGAAAGCCTCTGGAAACTTAGGTTCAAAAAATCTTCCATATTAAAGAAGAGTTTTGAGTAGTCATATACAATGGCTCTTCCTGCTTCTCATCCTTTATTGAGGGAATTATCTATGGTCCTTTAGGGTTGCAAACAACTGAGCAAATATCTTAAACCTGAGGTATTTATCTCCTGAGAGCAGGATTAAACTACTGTTTTCTTGTGCTTTAACTTGGTGATGTCCTTATTTAAAATATATTTTAAGTGCCGCACTTTTTCAAGTAGTAGTCATGCAGTTCTCCAGAATAATGTTGTCCTAATTTTTTTTTTTTTTTTAATACTAACAGCAAGAGAAAATAAATGCACATAATTGTGTCTCGAGTGATCATTGCTGCAGCTGACTTGAAGAGAAAAAAATTTAAGAGACAGAAAGAGCAGTGAGGGGAAAAAAAAAGGGAAGGAGAGATACACAATTTCTTTTTTCTTAAAGAGCAACATGAATTTTGATCGTGMATCTGCAATCAAGAAATGCACAGATAAAGTGTGATTTATATATAGTATCTTCTGAGCTACTGTGTATCGAGTCTCAGGAATATTTTAGCCAGCAGTTTTTTTCTGGAGGAGTTTGGCAAGGAACTGGGACAACCTAGGGGTAACCAGCAGCAATCTGGGAAGGTGGTTTATCACTTACTGGTAGATGTTTTAGTAGAGTGTTCCTCCACTATTTCACCGTCCATGCTCAGTGGCCATGGAAAAAACTGCAGCCTGGAGCAATGACCACAGAGAAGATTGGACACCCTCAGTCAACCCCTGCCAATACACAACAATTTCAGTGCCCTTTCAGAGGGCACTTGATGTAATTCTGAGGTTTTGCTTAAAATAAATCTAAATTTATATGCCTTTTTAATTAGTTTAACACAAGTTCTGTGTGATAACAAAATGCCACCAAAATATACATCCTGGCAATTGAATGTGGGAGAACATCAGGGTTTCACACAGAAATCAGAACTCATCCTAATAAAACTCCGTGGGAAGCCAGTTCTAATCACACAATTTAATTTTGGTCCCAAGATTAAAAACAGGGGGGGAACTCACAATTCATTAATTCCTGCTGGAAACCTGTTCTAGATTTAGGATTTTAAAGATTAAAAAAACTAAAAGTGTGATAAAAAATATCTGAAATCAATTATAAATTACACATTTTTACTACAAATATTGCTTAAAAAAATAAAGGTTAGTTTCTACTTAATATCAACAATCCTACTATTCCAAATGTTTACTCTTACAACAGAAAAATCAGATACTATTATACAAAGAACTTTGTTCAATACTTCTAAAATTACCTGTTGCTTTAATGGTTCAAACTGACATGTTTATGAAAGATATATACAGAACATCATATATTAATGGAATAGAAAATGTGAACTATACACCCAAAGTACTGAAAGGTTAAGATAAAAATAAATTCACCTTGCTAGCACTGGGGGCCAGAATTTTTCCCTTGGTTTTCACTTGTTTCCTTTTGACTCTTCTGGTAGTGTGTGGTTCAAGCAAAACTTCAACCAGGGCTCAGTTCAGAGATTTTAGTATGTCTGGGAGGTTTATCCTACTAAAATAGACTGACAAATATTATTTGGCAGCTCTATAGATTATGTGGTTTCTATAAACATGCATTTTGTTTGTGTATAAACACAAAATAAAATGCTATGGAGTTATCTCAAGGATGACCCCTGCAAAGTTTATAAGCAACAAAATCCTTTTCTCAAGTTTGACAAATATCAGACAGTTTTTGCTATATTCTATGCCAATTTTTATATAAATAAATGTAAAACTCCAAGTATTTTTGCTGTTAAAATGCTCTCACTAAATTTTTTCCCTGTTTGTCACATGRAAAGGGAAGATTTCCTTGACCTTTAGTGTGGGGAAATTTTCTCAACCCTCCGTGTTTAATTTCTCTGTCACTGCCCCAGGAAAGGTGAGACCCTTGTTCCTGACCAGTGTCCTGTTATGGGGACCCTTCACTGAGCAGTACTGCTGGATTGCAGGGTGTTTGACTGACTTTGAGACACACTCCAACAGCACAAGGGAGATCCCTCTGGAGGTGTTCTCACTTTATGACCCCTCAGGGGTCTTATACTTTATTCGAGTATGTTGCCGGTGACTGCCAGCACCCATGAGGGACCCACACTAACAGTTATGGAACAGTTTTTGTTAATAAAAATTGTGACAGGTTAAGGTTTGGAGATTGCTGGTGATAGTATCTGACTGCACAAATGTATTCAAAGCAATGCACAGACCTTCTTTAATCCCCAATAAAAATATTCAGCACACACAGAGTGTGGTTCTCACCCAATAGGCATCGCTATCAGGAAGAAGGTAGGTTCAGTCCATTGACTGATCCCAGCAGTTATGATGGAGTTTTCCCTAATTTATACCCATTCTCTAGTTATTTTATACTATTTTTGCATGTTTAGGTGGAGCTTGAGAGTCATACATACCTTTGTTACTGACTGTGTAAAGGTCTCTCTCTTCTCTCTTCAAGACATAGCCAATGAAATACAGAGCACACGTTCAGTGAGGGCAGGTAATTTTGGGATGGAAGTGTGTATTAATGTTACAGTTAGGTTTAAATGAACCGAGTTCATCCAAGGAGAATGATTTCACCACAATTGTTGGCTCAGCATGCAGATATCTTCTCCTCTATCCCCTGCCTGACTGGTGCTGCAGTTTATCAGCTGCAAAGGACTATTGAGTTCCTCTCCCTGCAAGGATTGCAGCAGAGCCTGACCTTGATCACTCCACTGCACCCTCTGTCCCAACCCCCTGGGCAGGTGCTTACATCTGCAGATTACAGAGAATCACTGTGGATTAGGTTTTAAGAGTGCCAGCCAGATTCTATCCAAGGAGTAGCAGCTGCAATTTATCATATAATTTCCTTATCATTATAATTTCTGTTAGGATGTGAATATAATTTGTCTGTTTCCCCTAACTTTGCCCCCAGAGCTAGAAAAAAAAAAAAAAAAAACCCAAACAAAAACAAAAAAACAACAAAGATTTAAGCTTCTAAAGATAAATATAAAATTATTCACATTAATGTAAAATTGAGATTTTGAAAAAGTCGTTGCAAAGTTCAGAAGTGTTAAAACTCAAATGAACTTAATGGACTGAAGACTTTTCAACTGTCTACATGCAACTTCTGGGCATTTATTTTCATGTGAATACATATGGGAATACATATGCATTCAATGGTTACTTACTAAAAGGTACCTAAATAACACATCTAGCAAGAGAAATGCAGTGGTAGGTATCTGCTAGAGCAGAACAGAAGGAATTCAATTTGATGTTCTCCAACATAAGGTATACTTGCTCTGCAAATTGACTGTAAGTCACCACTAAATATCTTTGAAAATTTCTTGGTTCCCCCTAAATTAGGATGCACAGCTCTATTCAGTGATTCAAGAGGAATCTGTCAGAAAGTACAAAATCTTTAACTCTATTCAGAGTTCAATTTCCTTATCTTCCTTCTGAGTCTACTCATTTAAACAGGTCTTGTGAATGAAGACAGAAATGGTAAAAATAAACAATCAAGAGGGTTCTTCAGGGAGACTACAACATACAAGATAAACTTCTTATGGAAGAGTGGCCTGGGGATGTGATCTTTGTTTCCATATCTGCTTCTGTGTTTCAGTATTTTATATAAAATGTATTCACCCATCAGGGATTAGGATCTCAAATGCCTCTTCCATTCTCTTTCAGTTGAAAGGCTCCCTCTGGCAGCAATTCAAGCAGCAAATTGTCAAGGTGGCTAAACAGTGTGAGAGGGACAGTGATCAGCTGTTCCAGCTGGAACTCAATCCAGCTATTTCTGCTGCTAGCACTGCTGAGAGCACAAACACAGAGACACTTTCTTGTCTTCTCTTTCTACAATTCCCTCACTGCCAATCCATCCATTGTGCTTTGGGCTCTAAAATCCTGTTTTAGATTATGCCCTAAATTCCTGCAGTATGAGCTTTTTGGCCCTGACCATGAGAGTTSTTGCATAAACTGCTATCCAACAGAAAGCTAGGATTTTCAAAATAATGTAAACTGCCTTTGCCTGCTGGCAGTTTTCCTTTTTTGGAATTACAGGTCACAGTGGGGGTTTACTGATTTATGTGATGTATCACATAGATTCATCAGCTTGATAATCTGATCTCAAAAAAGCCCACAATATTCACAGTGTAGATAAAAAAAAAAAAAAAGGTTTAAAAACCCCAAACAATCAAAACCAAAAACCCCTCAAAAATTAAGAAAACCTCAACCAACACACACTAAAATCTAAAACAAACAATGAAACCCAAACTCTCGCATTTATCACACTTCTCTAATGAAAGTTCAAAACACCCTTAACCAATCATCTGTTGAGAGAAAAATGATTTTCAGATATCAAGGGAAGACATTCTGTGTAACTCACACAAGGATAGGATAACTCAGAGAAGAGGACCTGAGTCAAAATTTCTCAAATCAGGGGGAAGTTGTGAGATCAAATCACACTGATTAGAGTCTTATACAATTGGGCAAACACCTGAGGATGGAAACTCGGGAAAAAAAAAGATCTCTCTTTGGACAACCTGCTTCAAGACTTTACTATCCACATTTCTCCTTATATCCAGTTGGTTAGACATTCCCACTGCTGTTTATGACAATTCTTATTTTGATGAATATCTATTGTGTCTTCTCCTTCCTTCATCGTGGTGATGAGCCTGGCTCTGTCTTCTTGATGACTTTCCCCCTATCAGGAAGATGCTCTTCAGATCCCTTAAAACTCTTTTTTCAACCAAGCAAGTCCCTCAGCCTTTCTTCATCAAATTTTATCCTGTTAAATGGATGAATAAATGATGGTTTTAATGCTTCCATTGCAGCATTTAGAGCACCCATTTTGTATTCCAAAGCTATCTTTAGGAGAATATGAAAGCTAGATTAATGAGAAAATTGGAAATTAGGGAAGATATATAAACACACATGTTCAGACACTGTGCCTTGATGAAGATAAGAGAAATTGAGTGTTTGGCTAGAGAGGAATTAGCAGCCACAGAACTCTTCATGCTTCAATTTTGTGACTTGTCCCTATTTTAAAATTAATTTAATAAGTAATGAATTATAGAAAGTTCTGCATGATGCTCTTCCAACTAAGTCTATAAAAGAATCATGATTTCATCTTTTCTGTACTTTGTGGTCMTTCGTATTTTCTAGTGCCCTTTGTACACAAGTATTCAAAAGGGCTTTACTTTCCATAAACTTTTAGCATTATAAAGTTCTCTGCCTTCTCCCTTATTTCCCAGTGTGTGCTGAAATAGGGCAGATATTTCCACAGTAGCTAGCATGGGTCTGTGTTTGGATTTGTGCTGGAAACTGTGGATAACACAGGGATGTTTTTGTTATTGCTGAGCAGGRCTTGCACAGAGTTGAGGCCTTTCCCACTCCTCACCCCACATCAGCAGCAGGAAACCAGGGCTGCACAAGGAGCTGGGAGGGGACACAGCYAGGACAGATGAGCCCAAGTGACCCAGGGGATATTCCAGAGCGTATGACATCGTGCTCAGCACATAAAGCTGAGGGAAGAAGAAGAAAGGAAAAAGTTCAGACTGATGGTGTTTGTCTTCACCAGGGGCCATCGGGCATGAAGGAGTCCTGCTTTCCTGCGGATGTCTGAACACCTGTCTGCCCACTGTAAGGGGTGAATTAATTTCTAGGTTTGAYTTGCTTACATACCTAGCTTTGATTTACTCTTTGATTCTCTCCACCACCAGTGGGGATTAATGAAGCAGTTKCATGTGGCTTAGTTGCCACACAGGATTCAACCATGAGCAAGAGAAGGGAAAGTGCTTAAAACTGCTAGCTTAAATTTATTTTAAACTCTAAACCACACTTTAGAGATTGCAAGGTTCTGCAAAACATATCAGAGTAGGATGAAACTGCACCTTACGTTTCACTCCTAGTCTCGTATCTCTGTATATTTTGTATTGAGAAATGGATATAAAATCATATTCATTTTAGGAATAAGTACGTCATTTATAAAAAACCCTGGCTGCATCTACATTTAGCAACTGTGTTGTGAAATCTCTGATAGTTAAAAGAAGTTGCCACAGACAGCTGAGAATGAATCATAAGAGAAAGCCTGTAACATTTTCCTGTCTTTGAAGACTTTATATTCTGCACTGGAAAAGCTTTTAGCCAACATAAACTGCCAATTTCTTATTTCAAATACAGACATGCAACTGAAAGTGCATTCAAAGCATTGTTTAAAAAACCCTCCTTTTTTCTTTGTACTTCCAGTTTTAAAGGTGTGGGTGTCAAAGGAGAAAGAGCCTAAAAAAGAGCATAGTAAGAAGCCCATACCTGAAGGGAGTCAAGATGAATCCCCAAGGTGCTCTTGGTCTACAATTTTAGTGAAGGGTCATGCTGGAAATGTTTATAGCTCTGACACCATCTGAATTGCTGACCTGAGTAGCCCAATGCATCCAAGGCTGGTTCAGCTCCAGCAGCAAGCACATTTTCTCAATATTCACACAGAAAAATGCATGTCTTTTATACACATATRTATCCCCCTGGCAAGCCACAGAGATCAGCACAGAGAGAAAACATGCAAGTAGAAGCAGCATCAAAGGCTTTATCCTCTTCCTCTCACAGGCTGAGCAGGCTGAAGATGCATTAACAAGAAATGTGTCTACATACATCTCTGGATATTGTGTCTGTATGTGTATAATGCATGTTTCCCAGGACACRGTCTGTGTGCCAATTAGCCCTGATGTCCTCATTGTCCCACTGCTGGCACCGGGCACCCAGAGCCCCAAGGCACACGGATACACACACATGAAACCTGCACTGGAGCAGGCATCCTGCAGGACCTGTGCCCTCTGCACTGGGGGACCAAGGCTGGAGTAGGTTTKCTGTAGGGATTGTGACCCCACAGGAGACTATGCTGGAGCAGTTCCTGCAGGACTGCACCCTGTGGAAGGGAGCCAAGCTGAAGCAGTTAATGACAAGCAGACAGCTGTGGAAAGGACTCATATTGTAGCAGTTTGTGTTGGTCTCCTATGGGAGAAACCCCAACCCCATGCTGGAGCAGGGGAACAGTGTGAGGAATCCTCCTTCTGAAGAGGAAGGAGTGACAGACAACCTATGATGAACTGATTACAGAATCCATTCCTCATCCCTCCATGCTTCTGGAAAGGGGGTAGAGGGAGAGAAAATTAGAAATAAAGTTGAGGTCAAGAAGGGAAGAGTGAGGGAAGGTGTTTTTAAGATTTATTTTTTATTTGTTATTATCCTACCCTGATTCAATTGGCAACAAACTAAGTTCTCCAAGTCTGTTTTGTCTATGACTGAAATCACTGAGTGATTTATCCCTGTGTTTACCTTGACCTGTTTCCAGTTGAGGGGAGTGATAGRGCAGCTTTGGTAGGCACCTGGCATCCAGAGTCAACCCACCACACTCCCCCAAGCATCCCATAAAAATTCTTGTACATTCACAACCCATTCTTCCTCTGGATTCCATACATTCCCATACACCTGGGTTGTCACCATAYTCAGTGTGAAAGCTGATCTGGAGAGAGGCTCCCACTGTCTCATGGTGGAAGGTGTAACCTGGTCCATGGGAACAAAACACTCCTGCGAGTGTTGGAGGACCCAGAAGTGGAATTTTTCTCTGACTGGTTCGTTGAGGTTCCTCCACCTCTCCTTGTGCCTCTGTATGCCTCTGTGCACATAGATCAGAACCTTTTTATCATAAAACTTGCCTCTGCAGGGACCTCAATCAAAAGTGAGATCCCACAAAAGATATTTTGCAGCTTCTCTCCACTCCTAAAACACCTATGCAGATATCTGGTATTTCAAGAAGGACTTTTGCCTTTCTGTTTTCATAGACATGCTATATAACATTTATTTATAGACATTATATAACATTTGCCCATTGAAATTGTGGAAAGACTGGCTCTATAGAACTCAGCAGCATTCCACCAGGCCTTCACCACTATTTTCACACTAGAGAAAAGAAAACTTACTGCTAGTCCATTTTTCCTTAGGAGTTAAAACAGGAAGTCTAAATTAATTTTCCTCTTCATTGTAAGATTTTAACATAAAGAGGTCTTAAACTCATAAGCAAAAAAATAAAATATACTGGAGAATAAAATGCATGCTAAATTTACATAATCAAGAACACAATCAATTGAAACGTCATCCTTGCAAAATAACTGAAGGGTTTGCTAGCATAGCAAATGTAAGCATTTCAAGTTAYAAAGTTGCTAGCAGAGAAATTCATATACCCTTATCTATACTTTACGTTCCCCAAAAATGTCACTTCAATGATCTGAAAAATAGAGCAGCATTTTTTGCTCTTTGGATTGCCAAAATTCTAGTATTAACTAAAAAGAAAAAAAAAAAATTTCGACAAAACCATGAGTTATGAAGACTTCCCCAAGAATGAAATTCAGTCTGGGTTATTCACACTGTCAGCTGAGGGTTTTTAAAGAACACTTAGTTGAGAAAAAAATCATCTACTTCTAGGCAGATCCTCGTTTCTCTATATCTTCCTGTAAGAACCTGAAATTMACAGTTCTGTTTTACCTGAAAAATGTTTTAATTAGAAGTGAAAAATAATTAATTCATAAAGACTAAAACAGARTAGATGACCATTTCACTTCCTACTACAGAATTTTTAGGCATGGYCTGAAGATGTTCTTGAAATATTTAAAGACACAGTGGAAAGAGAAAAGGGGCATGATATAAAAAAAAACCTACTCTCTTGTCTTTGTCTTTTGAAGAAGAATATCCAGCTCAGATTTTTCCTTTACATATAAAAAGAGAAATGGAAAAGCAAATTTATGTATCTATTAATAAGGAAGGCACAGGATAGATTGCTGCTGGGTATTTTAACAGAGTAATGGGAGGGAGAGTGATGCCTTATCAAGAGGAAGAGCAAAAGTAGAGGAGGAAGAAAAAGGATAAAGAAAGAAGAAAAGGGGAAGAAAAATGAAAAACAAAAAAGCAGGAGAAATTTTAAAAGAAAAAAGAGCTACTTCTGCTTTAATAGAAGTGGAAAAGACTTGAGGAAAGAATCAGAATATCAGGGACCTCATACAGAAGTAAGATAAAAGCATTCATCTTGCACTGAACAAGTCTCAATACACACAGCATCAGAACCACCTTAATGATACCTCCATCTTCTTCAAAAATATGTTCATCAGTGACTAGAAAGATCAAGGGGTTAATGTTTGCTGTTAGAATTACTGCTGTTAGAWTTACTGCTGTTAGRATTATTAATTTGCTGTTAGAATTAATTAATTAATTAATAATTACTATTATGAAACTCACACAGTATATCAAATAGAGCACATTATTTTGCATCAATGTTATCTTTCCTGCATTAAGGATATGTATTTTGAACAGGAGTTCATTTTCCCACTGCAACCCTTACAGTGCTTTGCACTGGTAGCTGGAAAGGAGTTGATAACATGGAAAAATAAGAGAAAAGGACATATTTCTGTCTAAAGTTTAATAGGTACTTGGGATTCCTTGGAAGTAGAATGCAGTACAATAGAGAAAGAATTAAGAAAAAATTTACTTCAGGTAAGAGAAAGTGATTCTTTTCTTAGCACAGACAAAGATGTCAGGACTTATGATTATGTTGTTATGGAGTATTCTTAACAAACAAGATATTTCCTCTGAAGAATTTGACCAAACCTGAGATTGTTTGCCCTATGGAAACCAACAGGGAATCAGAGAGCCTCAGCCATTCCATAAAATTATCTTCTTGTTAAGGAGATTSATTGACTTAACTTAGCAGAAATCTGAACAGCTTGCAAATTTGCTATAGGGAAAACTCCCATTTAATGAAAGTTTCCCAAAGTCRTTGGACCAAGCTTTTCTTGTACAATTTTGCTGAAGATGCACCGACACCAATGAAGCAATATTCTATCTCTGTGTTTGATTTCTAATGAAAATACTAACTGCAGAAAAATGAAAATCATGAGAGAAAGCATATGATAATAAGACTCATACTACCAAAAAAAAAAAAAAAAGAATAAGCGTAGCTTTCTTCACAAATCAAAATCTGCTGAGTTTATTTATGCTATCATTTTCTTCCTATCTACTTCAGCATATAAGAACAGAGCTCATTCGCAGCAGAGATATCCTAGAGATGTCCTAGAGATAGGATGTCTTGACAACTGTCTTGTGCAGTAAATTACTGTGAGAGCAGATTTTAACCCATGAATTACTCCACCATGATGYCATCAAGCTACCCCAGCTGGCTACTCTAACTTTCATACTTTAGCAAGAGTCACTACCTCTAATTTGTCCGACCCATATGAGCAACAGGAATAAAATTTACAGCACCTCTATAAACAAAATTTTAGTTTGATGCATCTGTGCAACAGTATGTGCTTCCATTTGCAGTGCAAACAGTGCTCCTTCCTCCAGCAGGAAGGCAATTGGCAGCAAACTGTAAACATAATTTCTTCTCATCTGTCTAGTGAACCAGRCTTCCAAGCAAGCAAAGTTAGGCCATGCAGAAGTTAGGCCAAGGTATTTGTCTATTCCCTCCACCAAAACAAATATGCAGATCAGTTTTTTTCACCCAATGAGTTGAGTTGGCATCCTCAAAATGTTATTACTTACCTATATAAAAGCACATAAAAAAAGCTATCTTGAAAATACATTATTAAAACTGCAAAAGCAAATGTTCAAGTGCTAAGAACCAGCAGATTCCTGCTCCCTGTAGAAACTAAATTCAAGCTTCTAGCACATTTCTCCTACACAGTGAGAAAAAGAAACCCTTTATGGAAGCAGTATCCTCCCATGTAATCAAGAAAGTGCTTGAGAGAGAGTGGTRGCTCCAGAACTGTGACTCTAATGCATACATAAACACACATTCACACTGCTGCCTCCTTTCCAAGGCTTCTTGTGCAGCAGTTCTCACATTCAAACCCCTTTTGCAATACACTCAGATTAAGGTAGCGTGTCCTAACTGACAATTCCTTGTAGACTGGGTAAGAAAGCAGTGTTTTACTACTGTCTTGGACAATTATTAAGGCAAAAATAACAAAAAAAAGTGATTTTTGTGAGTCTTACTCTGAAACTCTACATTAGAGATGCTAGGTGCTACCCAGTTTCATATGTCATGTTGAGGTAACTAGATCCTGGCTTTACAAAAAAATCCAAACAAAACAGTGCTGCCCTTTCTTTAGTCACAGCCATGKAGATGATTCTGTGTCTATTTCCAAAACGATCTTAAAGGTTCAGAGTTCACTGCATTTTGTAACCCATTATTTCTTCTCTACTAATGCAGTGGCTTAACCTTTTTGCACATTATCAAGTATGAAGATATCTTAAAAGAATGAATCTCCATTTCATATGAAAGTTAATTACGGTTTAGAACAGCTAGGAAAAAAAGAGGAGAAAATTTGATTACTTGTGACAACGTTGTGACAGGCTTTTTGCATATGATGATTTGCAATAGCCTTTGAATTCTGGGTGCAGCCAGATGATTGTAATATTGAAACTATCTTAACTRTGCAAATGTGCATATCTATTACAAAACTTTTTGTTTACTTTCTGTTACAGGTGCAAACAGTAGAGATAAAACAATTCCCTAGAGTTTTCGTATCTCTGATGATGATCCCAGATATTTCAGATTCTGAGCTAAAATATCTTCAATATTTTTGGGGTAGCTTTTTATGCATTCACAATTACTTTGCAAAAAAAAATAATCCTATTAAAATTCAGACAGAAATGCGTCTTTTTTTCTTATTATTATGTGTTACTTTAGAATAAACAGAACATATATAAGATCATTGTGCATGAGAAATTTATATGACAATTTAAAAAAAAGAATAATTTCTACAAAATGTAAGTGGTTTATTTTACTCAAATTTTCTGTTATAGCTAAATTTTAAATGGCATAAAGTTGCATTAATTTTTTTGACAATAGTGATAATTAAATAAACATAAAATTCCCGTTCAACTTAGTGGATACTTTTATTAAGACTATATCAGGGATAGGTTAATATTTACACATGGATAACTTGAATTTGTATTTCAGATTCACATGCTTTAATCCCTGCAGCAAAACTTTCAACKGAGCAGAAAATATTTTTTTCAATGAGCCATTTACTAAAACAATCACATAAATGTACTTGTAACACTGCATGAACTACCACTGTGACAATTTTCCATGATTTAACTTTCAAATTTGAAATTGCTGACATGATGACAAAAAAGACAAATAATGAGAGCAAACACATTACTCAAAAGGGCACCATTTTTTTTTGTAATTGTCACAAAATTGTGTCAAATGGACCTACAGCTCCTGTTGTGGAAAATAATCTTGTATCCTTGTTCAATTCCAGTTTCATACTGTGTATAATAATTTACAGCTCTTGGGGAGCAAGTGTCACCTACCCAAAACAGTGCATTTCCAGTCTTAAAAGCTTCTTTGTCTTATTGCTTAAAGCCTTCATTCTCTATAGTGTTTTGCATGTCACTTGTTTTTTGCAATATTTGTTTTCCTATATATTTACAGTGTATTTATAACTGTAGCAACCATTCATACCCTTAAAGTATTAGCAATATCTCAAATTCTTTTATTTTTTAATGAAAGAATAAAAATTATATAATATCTATTATTTATTATAATTTAATATCAAAATTTCTTAGTATTAATTGGTTTTAGTCAATAAAAGAAACTATTGACTTAAGGCACTTTTCCACCAATATAATGACAACTAAAGAATGTGTGTAACTTGCCTCAGAAACAGGCATTCTTATTGTTGTGAAATATAATTTTACCTTTACAAAGAACATATCTGATTTCATAGAACTGCAGATATGTCAACAGAGGATCTAAAGATGTGACTTGCTTTATAAACTATTGTAAAGCAATTGTTTGACTGCTTTTAACTCCTACTCTAAAAACACTTAAAAGCGGAACAGGTTTATTGGTAAGTGTAGCTTTTTTTCTTCATGGAAGACGATACTTCCTAAAAAAAWATTTACAAGATTTTTTTTCCATTTTCCAAGTCATAAGGTAATCAAACAGTKTCTAAATAGGTTTACAAGAAAATTTGTCAAAACTGCCTTGTACTGAGGCTTATGAAAACAAAARGAAACTGATCAAACAAGTTAATTAAGTCCTCAAACTGAATTTCAAATGCACCTAACTCATCTAAAAAAAATTGAACCTTACAGCATTGAAAGTATTCTACCCCCAGAATGTCAACATGTGTTTGAATTTGACAATTTCAAATTTTTGAATTCTTAAAATTTTCCATTTCATTAATATTTTCCATGTGATAAGAAAAAGAGTTGTTTTCTGATAAATCAGTTTACATACATAGAAAATGGAAACATGATATAACTATTCTTGACTTCATAACCATGTGTGGAAAAATTTTACCTGAATTAAATACTTGAAAATATTAATTGCTGGATGATTTTTTAAAATTACCCATTTATTTACTTATATATAGAAAAAGTTACTTTCAAGATAGTGGTTTTTTCATGCAGTTTGCTAACCACTAAAATCATCAGAACCTGGTTTGTTATGCACAAAGCTAGCAAGAAATAAACTTTTAAAGAAATGGATCTTACTGTGATATTCACCTTTTTGCAGTTTATGACAATATAATGATGAATTGTCTTGCAGTAACACTCACTGAAGTCATGAAAGGTTAATAACTCATTTAAACATTCATTACATGTCCCTATCAAAGTCATCTTAATTTCACAAAGACATCTAAGTTTCTCTTTAGGGAAACACTCTCTCAGGATTCAAGTGTGATTCTTTATTAACAAAATGGCAAGTGCAAAGTTACATGTCAAAACCCTGACTGATGATGCTGCAAATTGGTTCTTCCACCAAAGCAGAAGACTTTAAATTACTGCTTTTTAAAGGTGTGCTCCCTCAAAGGCAATTAATGTGTCAGTTGTCAGTCAGGATTATTTAATTTCCCAGTGAGGGCTAAGAAAATGGGTACAGCAGATTGATGAACAGAACGTAGTGYTGCCCACAAGAGAATTCTAATAATGCTGCCAGTTTTCCACCTTTATTTGGTCTCAAATTTAAGAATTGAAAGTTCAGTGTGTCAAGCAGTGTTTGGAAATTTCTTTTAATAAATTAAAAAAATAACAACAAAAAAGCAAACACATGGAAACCTACATAACAAACAAAAACATCACAAGGACGTGAGCTTTCAAAGAACACATTTTTCTTAAGCATTCATAACTTTCCCAATCCAAGTCAGAAACAAGCATGATAAAATTTCAATTTCCAGTGTTTTGTTATTTGTCTTGTTGACAAGCTATGTCCCTGACAACCCCATCTCAGAATGAACAATGGATCACCTAAAAGCTGTAACCAGATTTTAAAAATCCTTTATTCTGTGATTCAGAGAAGTGATTTTAAACTGGTGTTTTATGACTTAGGAATGTCATAATGTTCTGAATTCAGGACTCTTTGCATCTGCATTACTAATTTTTCCTAGTTCAAATCAAAAGTGATCTTCAGAAGTTAATCTTGAAGTTGAAATCACTTACATACTGTTCAGTTCATACTGTGCACCATTCTTAGACTCCATCAGCCTAATTTCTTACAGATTAGATTGAATTGGAAAATGCAATCAATCCAGGATTATAAATCAGTCAGCCCATGAGTCTGCACCAAAGACAGCTTGAAGTATACTYTCAGAAATTACACGGACACGAGATTCTCAGCACCAAATATTCCAGTTCATAAATCCATTCCAACTCAACCACATCATTTGCTGATGTAAACATAGCTCAGATCTCTCCTGCTGGTGCTGTTCCACTTGTCATCATACAGTCAAACTTCCAAAATATAAATATTTCTGTAGGACTGCAACAAACACGTGGATTGAATTAAATTCTGAGAATTTGAGAAACAGGCCATGCAGACGAACTTCAGTGTGGAAACAGTCATCCCAACAGTCACCCCAGTTATGTTTCGCTCCTTGCAAGTCCTGATGCCTCAAAAAACAAACAGCATAAAAGCATAACCCTGCCTTTCAAAAAGATAAATATTTGCTGTGTACACAGATGGGATTTGTTAAACCCAGAGGGTAACTTACAGATAGATACATGAGTAACTTTTCTGGAAAAATGAGGCCATATGCAGTAGGTTTCCATTCTCTGAATAAACATGATCATCAAAATTGCTGTCCTGACATTTGTCAGATTAAAACTTGCAGCATGTGATATTACTTACATTGTTTTTCATTTTATTGATTCAGAATCCAATTTTTTCAGTCTTCCAGTAACAAAATGCAGTGTTTCTAAAGATAGTAGATTTAAGTAATTTCTCTTTAAACATATAAACACTCAGAGTTGTTTGAGAAATTATTATCAGAAGAACACAGTGTTCCCTTGAAACTGAGGCTGTTGTGTAATGGATATTAAAAAATAAGGCCTCTTCATATATTCTCCTCAAAAAGAGATTTTGTGTTAGAAGAGGGACTTGAGCATCCTTCATGCAGTTTTCTTGCATGGCAAGGTTTCCACCTAGGCAGTGAYATGAAACAATTAAATGCATATGGTATTGTTAGTTATTTAATAAACTCATAACATCTAGAAAATGCAGAAGGCTGTAAACGGGAAATAGATAATACAATATGAGTTTAAGTTTTCACATTGAGTAGTTGTGTTCTGCTTGCTACACAAGTAGAAGAAAGTAACATTTAGTTTTCTACTTTCTCCTTTCAAAGACTTCTAAAAAGATGGAAGAAATCTTGAATATTTGAAATAAAATGTAAATGACAGAGTTTTTGCTAATCCTTACAATAGTTCATATTGTCATGAAGAAAGAACACCTTATCTTTCAAGAATCTAATCCAAAATGTCTATGGTGCTGTTACAATCCACACAGCAAGAGCCTTTTACTTGTTTAAAGCCATAGGTATCACTAGGGAGAAGAAATAAAGATGATGTAGCCAAGGAAATGTGTAAAACCAATGTGGATAAAACATCTATAAATTAAGGATAGAATCATAGTTTACTTTATAGAATATATTAATTTCCTATATTAAGGTATTTTAAACGAGTTTTTGAGTGTGAACGGCAAGAATGTAGAGAAACGCAAAATTCATTACAAAAATACTCAAATGAAGAGGATATTATTACTGTTTCATTAATGCCAATAGTTTTTTRTTTTCTGAAAACTTTTCTGATTTAAAGATTTGATTGAAAGGTCATTTTTTTAACATTAAAATGTATCAAATTAAATCCAGTTTCATGATCTTATATCTTATAAATATTTATATTTAAAATGCCTATTCTAATGGGCATGTGAGACTACTTTGACAGCCTCTRTATTTCTTTTCTAGAACATGGTTGAGAGGGATTCAAAACCACTCTCAATAAACGTAGCCAGTTGTATTAAAATATTTAATAACATTTTGCTACTGGAAGACTAGTCTGAAGAAGCCRTATTTTCTGAATCATCTATATTGCGGCATCAGGCTCTCTTTAAAATTCATTTTTATCTGAGTCATCTTATTCTTTTTGCAGCTTGACAGAATTGCTCGACTTATTTTTGAAGATACAAAATGTGTTTTTAATTCCTTAGCATGTGAAAAGCTCCTTGCCTSATAATAAGGTATCCCCTCATTCATTTCTTCTAATATGAAATGTTATCTTGTTTTCACTGCACTAGTCTCTGCACACTAACTTAAAAAWATCAACCCAATTTAAAGCTCTTAGAAAAGAAATCCCTGACTTCTGCACTTTATTGTGGGTAGCCTTTGTGCTGCTCCCTTTCKGAAATGCAAAATTTACTTCATGATCAACAAGGGGAGAAAGCTTTCTTTTCATAAAGATGGAGCTGAAGCAGACATCAACTGCACTCTGAAATCTAATGGATGGAAGGATCCTTCCTCTGTTTCATGACTATGTAGAAGGTTTGCATATCTTTAGAACAGAAATCATYACAAGCCAGCCAAAAACTTTGGGGAAAAAAAAAAGTTTATTCTGAAGAGGGTTATGCAACATCCTTGGGCTGGGGTGATATTCTGCCAGAGTGATTCTCCAGAGTGATGTGAATGCTGACAATTTTTATCCTATTCCAGGAAAGAAACTTGCAGGTTTGACACAGCTTTTACATTTAACAGCATTCCTGAAATTCTACTTTTTAGTTCAACGTATTCCAAAGATGGTGTCATTCATGGGCAAATTGTTCTTTCTCTTAAAATACATGCTTAAGTGGAATGTTGGCAGCTAGGATGGAAGGAAGAATGAGGCAACAGTGAAAAAAAAATAATTGCTTTTCATACATTTTTATAATCTGAATCTCATAAATATACTTTTTTAACGCTTTTGGTTTTCCTTTAGAAAAAAATGGATTTTTTTCCATCCCACTGGCAAGTAGATCACTGAGGTTTACACCTTGCTTAGGAAGCAAGTCTTGTTTCTGGGTCTTGTTTCTGGACATCAGGATTAAGGATTCTGTAACCTTAMAAATATTTTCCTGCCACCAAAGATCAGACAAAAATTACCTCAGTAACATCCTTTCTGATATGAAATCCTTTCTGGCATAACATTTCTTATTTTTTGTCTGTCCTCTCAGGACTAAAGTTAATCTTTATTATTTCTGAAATGGATAGAGYGACCATTCACAGAAATATAGGTCTATATGGAGCACTAAGTCAATTTTCTTCCAGCACTTCCATACACTGCTTTGTGTATTTCTTTATTTTATTCAAATGTAAAAAAAAGTTCTGATCCCACTGAAACCAGAAAATTATGTTTCATTATATTCRAAGAGAGAAGAAACAACAAGAGTCAAACCAAGGAAAAGGGAAGAACAGGGGAATGATTTTGTCACTATTCAGACACAAATATTAAATGAAAACTATGAACATTCCAGAGTGAAGCTAGTGCTGGGAAATCATAAACTATGCAGATTACAGTGCATTTGTTTAAATTGCTAACTTCCTTGGCATTTTTTAAAAAAGAGCTAAATTTTATTCTTATAACACAAAAAGTGGACAACCCTTGAGGATTTAATAATGAAGCACACTTTTCCCTCAAATGTTTTGTGACATATGTTAAAAACTTGACATAATGCAAAATGTGTGTTTGGTTGAGTTTTAGCACATTGCAAATAGAATGACAGAAATGTCAGAATCTGCAAACAGAAAGGGTTATTCCTTTACTGGAAATAATTCTCTGTGGAGCAAAGATGAAGGAGATAAGCAATTTCAAAACCAGCTTGCCCCTTTTCATTAGCATCAGGAAGGTCAAGGAATGGTAATATGCATAAGAAAACACATAATATGTTTCTCTTCTCTTCTCCTGTCTGGGAAATGGTAGGTCTTTACAAATATTTTCAAAAGGAAYCACACAAACTTGAGCTATCACACCTCTGCTCATTAGTCTGATTATTGCCTTTTCACCCAAATACATGTTGCTTAGTTCTGTGCCTTTACTTAGCCAGTGAGATTGTTTAGTAAGACAAACACCACCTAGCAGTGGCCTTGAAATTTAGGATATCTTAATAACTCAGAAGACAGCCTCTGGACTCTCAAGGAACTGGAAGAGCAGCAGTCACCAGAGAACTGCACTATTAAATTGTTCAGAGCAGATGTATCGATGTATAGTGCAGAAGAGAATCACAAAATCACTGAATAGTTTGGGTAGGAAGGGAGCTAAAACATCACCAAATTACAGCCCCCTGACATGGGCAGGGACATCTTTCACTGAAACAGGTGTCTCAAATCCCCATTTAACCCGGCCTTGAACACTTCCTGGGACAGGGCATCCCCAATTATAAATATCTCAAAGKTGGGTGCCAAGAAGATGTTACAAGACACTTTCACTGGTGTCCAATGACAAGGAGTAACAGCCTTTAAACTAAAATACAGGATGCTCCACCTCAACATGAAGAAGAAATTCTTTACACTGAGGTTGGCGGCACACTGGAACAGCCTGCTCATGGAGGCAGTGTTGTTTCCTTCTCTGGAGAYGTTTGAAATCCACCTGGAYRCATTCCTGYGTCACCTGTTCCCTGGCAGGGGAGCTGGACTAGGTGATTTCTAGAGGTGCCTTCCATCAATAACAATTCTGTGATTCTCTGGATAACCTGTTCCTGTACCTCACCACCCTTACAGTGAAGAKTTTCTTCCTAATATCTCATCATTYCCTTTGTCCTGTCACTATATACCCTTSTAAACAGTCCCTCTTCAATTCTCTTGTAAGCTCCCTGGAGAGCCTTCTCTTTTCCAGGCTGAACAACCCCAATTCTCTCAGCCCTTCCTCACAGGAGAGATATTCCTTCCCTCTGACCATTCCTTGCCCTCCTTTGGAAGGCCAACAGGTCCATGTCCTTCTTGTAGCAGGGCCCCAGGATGGGATGCAGTGCTCCAGACAGGGTCTCACATGGTGGAGTRGAGGGGAAGAAACATCTCCCTCAGTGTGCTGGCCACACTTCTTTTGATGCAGTCCAGAACATCATTGGCTTTCTGGGATACAAGTACACATTTCTGGGTCATAATAAAATGCTTATCTATCAACACCCCCAAATCCTTTTCCTCATGGCTTCTCCTGATGCATTCTCCATCCAGCCTGTAGACTGCTCTGACCTACATGGAAGACCTTGTATTTGGCCTTGTTGAACTTCATGAGATTTGCACAGACACAAATTTCAACCTTATCATAGTCCCTCTGGATACCATCCCTCCCCTCCAGCCTGTCAACTGTACCACACAGCTTAATGYTGTCAGCAGACTTGCTGAAGGTGCCCTCAATCCCACTGTTATGTGGGAGGAAGTATGTCATGAGAGAGAAARCAAGTAACGGGAATGATGCAGACATGAGCTAAGTTGCTGACAGCCTTAAGAAGTGCTCAAACCACCRGATTATTAGGTATTTTGATGTGAGATTTCCTTAATTCCTCTTACAAAACAGTTCTGCTAATAAAATACATAATGACCCTTTCTTATTAGTACTTAGTCAGACCACTGGAGTATGATAAGTATCATAGATTTTCATTGAAGAGGTATAATGAGATGAATAGACCCTTTATAGATTTGTGCCTAAAATTCATCTAAACCAGACTTCTTTCCCTGAGTGGTATTAAAAAAAAAAAAAAAAAAAAAAAAAAAAAAAAAAAAAAAAAAAAAAAAAAACCCCAAAAAAAAAAAAAAAAAACCCCCCAAAAAAACAACACCCCAACAGAACAAACTGATCTTTTGTACCATACTCAGAATACTGAGAAAAGCATCCATAGTGAGAAGTTATGCCTATTCTTACATTTTTAATCGAGGAAATCAACCAAATCCTAATCCTTATTCTTGGCTTTAATTCAGCTTTAGCAGTTTCCAATTCAACAGATCTGTGATGATCCCATTCTGAAGTGCTACTTCTCCTCATAGGCAATATAGTAAGCTTAAATAGTTTACTTAGCCCTTAGAGTTCAGCTAAAAGGTGAAGCATCTCAAATTTTACATRAATATTACCCACACCTTAAGCATGGCACTGCACCAGAAGGTTTATGCATAAATCACAATTCACTTCAAATCCCAAACCAGAGTTTCAGTGTAGTGTAAGTTATATGGGTATCACTTTGCACAACACAAAATCATTGACAGAGTACACAGACACAAGCATTTACAAGAAAATACCAAGACAAAAAATTAGTCACTAAACAGGGAACAAGCCTTTTAAAAGGTGTACTGGGAACAAGCCTTTTAGAAGGTGTACTGGGAGCAATTTGGTAATATTTCGTCACACATGTCTCAGGTATACCACCTCTAAAGCTATCAGCCATGTAGATCAGTCCTTCACATTCGTTATGCACAGTACCTTAAAGTTATATCCTATGTCTTTTAAGTAGTACAAAACAAGATGTTTGGAGGCTAATATCAGGTTTCCTATGTACACTTTGAAACCAGCATGCCATATCCATTTAGGATTCAAGCAAATKGAACAGAGCACGAAAGTGCTTTACATATATTAACTCAGCAACTCTACAAAAAAATTCACTTGTAATCTAAGAGCAGACAAATATCCGCATAACGTTTCAAGAGAAAGCTGATGTGGGCTTTAAATTTCAAAGCAGGAAGGACGGTTTAAGGCATGGAGCCTAAGGAAGAAAGGATTTAAGGAGGATAAAGTGTGCTCACAAATGAAAAGTAGTTCAAGTGAGACTGAAAGCAGAGCATGCTACAGGGATTGTCAAGCAAAAAGCAAAGTGAAYCAAAGCAGACAACGACAAAGAAGGAACATTAAATTTGTATATAATGCATATCTAGCTGCATATTTGTAAATACATGTAGGTAATTATGGGTAGGATCAAAATACCCATATGATGTGTATGTTGTACATCCGGCACCGGCCTTCATAATAAGGGATCACTGTTCCTCCTTCCAGACATGGCACAGATGCCTTCAAAAGCCTAATGTCCTGAATTTCCAGCTCCTWCAAAGCCCACATATAATCCACCCACAGGATGTTCCCATCTGTATTGTCATCCTCAGTGCAGGCATGCCAATGAGTTTCACAAAGATGAAAAAAGGTGAAGGATGCCTTGAGAGAAGAGGGCCAGAGAGTCCAGGGCCAGAGATAGGCAGAAATCAAACCCCAGCAACCACAGGGTCAGGTTGGGAGGAAATGAATTTATTTACAGTGTGCTTGGCCRTGCTTTGAGGAGAGGTATCTGAGCAGGAGAGGTGTGAGGCAAGAAAGCTCCTGAAATCCCTCCCTTCCGCCACCCACACTCTACCTGACAGGGGCAGGAGTYTCCATGAAAATGCACATTGTTTTCCTGTGTACTGACAAGGCATGCAGAATGTTACCAGGGATGCAAAGGAAGAAGGTTAAATTATTAAAAGCAGAAAATACTCTAAAAGATGTTATGTATTTTATACAAAATCGAGTACACTTTAGGTAGCACTAACGTCTCTCAGATGGGCTACTAGATAAGATGCATATATTTGGTGATTATAACTAATTTATAACATTGGTCAACATGGGTATTAGAAGAAAGTAATTTTTTAATGTGTAACTTCTAAAATACAGTAGTAACAGAACATTCTCTAAAATGTGATTAAGTTTAGCAGCACTTCCTAAAAAGCATTTTTTTTGTTAGATAGAATACTAGATATAGTCCTTTAGTACATGGCAGATTAAATATTTTGAAAATATTTTTCAAAATTTGATTCACTCACCCAGACTAATATTTTTAGGTTTTGTTTTTGTTTTTGTTTTTTTTTTTAGTTCAATATAATATAGTCTTTAATTAATTTTACTTTTTATAATCTGAAACCCTTTTCTTGGAAAAGTAATGACATCTACTTGCAGTAATTTAAATTATCATAAAACACAATCGCACTTCAGATGGTACTTAAGTTCAGTTGCATCTATATTTATATACAAATAATTTACAATACTCACCACCTGCAACATTTAAAAAAAAAAAAAAGTAAAGAATAGTGTCACCACATTTGTGAGGTAGCAAAAATTTCCTTTTTTGCTCTGTTTTTGCAGACAAGATTTTCTGTGTTTTTTTTGCTATGTGCAATGGGAAATACATGCCCCAGAATTTTACTTTATTTCAGATGTTGACTCTTAATTAAATTGAATGTGGTATTGAAATGTTTTCCCTTCGTACAACTACTTATTTCCTCAGCCCAAATAAAGTAATTTAGATGACACCAGTTGTGCAAACTTTATCTATGTCACTTATATGAAACTACATAGAAATTCCCTAACAGATTTTTCAGTAAGCTGGAGAAAAGATTGTACCAAAACGATACACGAGGGAAGCATAATACATGAGAAAAGAACGTATCATTAACGGTAAAGAAATTATCTCAAAGCAGAAACCAGAATACTATAAAATTGTGTTGAAATGTGGTTTTTTTATTATTATTAAAATAGATACTTACCTTAAAATTCTTAAGCAGATCAAATGAAAATCCAGAGTAATAAAAAAGTAAATGAGACAATACACATCTAAACCATGGATAAGACTTGAATTTAATTGATTCATTCATATTCRTTCGTTATGAATGTAAAATAAAACAAGTAGAASATGAWTGCAAAGCAGATTTTATTTAGACTGACTAATTAGTTCATACAAAGTGAAGCAATARTGTRRGCTATAATGATACTACATGTATGAMAACCCYGAAAGAAATTTGAACAACACTTTCCTTAAATAAAAATGCACACTGTTTTCCTAGTTGCTTTCTCCATGTCAGATCAGTAAAATCCATGTAAAACTACTGACAACAAGAAATGCTATTTATACATGTGAAAAGCCAATGACCTAGAATAAGACCAGCTGGAGCACACATACATACACTATTGCTGATTCCTTTATGAAATTATTCCATTTCAACTATTAAAATATTTTAACATGTACTAGATTTGTTTTAGAACTATAACTTTCTGGTGCTGATTCCCAACTTCACAATGTATTCAACTGTTATGAGCAGTCATTTAACCCCTGCTGCCAGGAGGCTGGGTTTATTACCAACAAGGAAGATGATAATACGTGATATAAACCTGAGAAATATCAAATAAAAGGGGTTTCCCTGACAAAACAGAGGGGAGTAAAGAGGCTGTGAAACACTATTAACTTTGAATGAGGAATGTGCAACAGTGTCAGGATGAAAGGAGGAAACTTTTAGCACAGMTATTGTGTCAAGTTAATTGAAAATAAGAAGCCCTCTGATTAATAAGGAGAAACCTCKAGTACATGTTACAAAGAGCTTAATATTGGGGCATAAAAGAGAAAAAAAGATGCATAATTTTCAGAATCAGACACATGCAATCAATATAAATATCTTCCCTTGCATAACTTTTTCACAGAATCCACTGGAACTTTCATATTCAGAGACAGTTTTATATTAAGATTCTATTGCATTCACATTTACATTTCACGGACTATAAAAGAAGAMCTAAATCAAGCAAAATTATATACTCAATCCTGCATTAAAATTAGCYTAAAAATTAAATAATGTTTCTCTTCTTTAGCCAATATTGTAAAAGAAAAAAATATCATTTCTCTCTGGTTGTTCTAATAATTTAGCTTTAGGTAGATCTTGTCAATGGCTGCACCACTTTTTGTCTCATAGAACATCRGTATCGAGTTATGGAGCTAGTCAGATAGCTGGATAGCTGGTTCATTTTTTAAAATATATTGATAATTGCTTTCCTGTTGAAACTCTCTTTGGACTTAGTGTGTGTTCCCACCTTTCAGTGAAGGCAGTAGTAAATCAGGAAGGAGATGGAAGACAAGACCATGCATCAGCAATGACTGCTTTTCCCCAGTTCTATTTTCTCTTATTTATAGATTAGAAGGTGAATGAAGAAGATAGAAAAAAATCAAGACAGTATAAGGACTCTTCTAAATTACCTGCAAAAGGGGCAGAAATTAAAAAGAAAAAAAAAAA
>NW_026623558.1:486154-546240 GCF_030028575.1 Malurus melanocephalus
AAACAAACAAAAAAAAACCCCAAAGCAATCAAAAAAAATCAAGTGAGTGAAAAAAACAACAAAATCACCCAAAAAAGCCCACCAAATAACAAACCCCAAAAAAGGAAGGTTCAAAAGCAGAAAACCCAAATTACTCTATTTTTTTAAATGATCACATTATTTCTTTTTCCACTGTTAAAGTATTTGCTTGTTTTTGTTTGCTGAAAATAATATTATTGTTTATATTCATCTAGATCCTAACACATTTACTTCTTCAACTCTATTGTAAAGTATTTCAAAAGTGGTAGATTATTAAGGAAAAAATAGATGAAAGTGTATGAAGCTGCAGACCCAAGACCCGTTCAAACATGCAAAGCCCCAAAGGCTCTTTCATTCACAGTAACAAAAAAAAAACCAAAAAAAACAAAAAAAACCCAAAAAAACAGTAAGAACACAGAAATTAGTGGTCTTGTCTTTCGGGTATTTTTTTTGCATTTCTATGAACTGCTGCAGCACCGAGTTCTACCTGCAACCCATTGCTTGTCCAAAACAACCTAAAGAATTTTTATGGAAAGATCAGCATTTTTCAACAAATTGTGATTCTCATTGGTGAAAAGTAATTTCAAATATACCTTCAAGTTCCCAAAATACTTAATAAAAATCACAAGCTATGACAAACCATTTGGTTAAAAGCAAGAGAACTGACAAAATACAGTATGACACTTTCCTTCCATGATTTTATGATTTTTCATTGTTTACCWATGCATCATTTTAAGAACATGAAAATCACAGAATCACAGAACAGGTAAGGTTGGAAGGGACTACTGAAGGTCATAGAGTACAACCTCCCTGCCCAAGCAGAGTTGTCCTGGAGCTTGTTACTCAKGTTTGTRTRSAGGCAGATTTTTAATATCTCCAGTGARGAAGACYCCACAAGTTCTGTGGGCAATCTGTWCTAGTGCTCAGTCAATCACACAATAAAGCTCTCTTTCATGTTCAGTTGGAACTTCCTGTGTTTCAGTTTTTGCCCATGGTCTCCTGTCCTCAGCACAAASAAGCAGAGCCTGGCTCCACACTCTTGACACYCTCCCTTCAGATACAGACATTGGTGAGTTCCCCTCTCAGTCCTCTCTTCTCGGGGTTGAGCAGCCCCTACTCTCTCAGGATTTTCTCACAAAAKATGCTCCAATCCCCCAGCCTTKGTYRSSTTCCCCTGGGCTGCTCCAGGAKTYCCATATCTCTCTTGTCCTGAGGAGCACAGAGCTGGACACAGAATTCCAGGTTGTTTTCACCTCACTGAGGCTGTTTTGAAAGCAGGATCTCCTCTCCTGACCTGCTGGCACTGCTGTCCCTAATGCACCCCAGGACACCAATGGCTTTTTTGGACACCAGGACACACAGCTGGCTCATGGACAGCTAGTTASCCATCAGAACCCCCAGCTCTTTCTCTTCAAAGCTGCTTTCCAGAATAATAAAATAAAWTTTGAAAAATGTACTACATTCCTAAAGTAGTTTTAATAACATATCTTCCTTTACTTATTTCCAAACTTTTGAATTCTCTGTTGTTATTAAAATATAATGACAAATGTAAATAATGACAMATTCAAAAYGTAATGTGGCAKCAAGGCACCRTATGCAGSAGTGCCAAAATCAGCATGAACTTTTTGCTGATCTGTAAGTAGAAGTATAAATATCGAGTCTTACTGCAGTTTACTTGGTAACACAGCTTACTTCACATTTTTAGTCCTTAAGTCAAAAGGCCCAGAGAGGCTTTTATTACTATTTTTTKWWAAATTAAAAGTATTGCCCCACAGAATTTAATTTGTGTAATTTCTCCAAGGGGATTTTAAGTACAGAAAGTAAAGGGGTAAAAGAGATCCCCAGAGTGCTGTTAGCTTGGACAAGAGCTCTATTATTGTGCCAAAGAGTTTATTTCCAAGCAGTAAGACTTTTCTCAGAGGCCCTAAACACTCTTGTCTTCAAATGTACTCTGTGCCAGATCCTTTCATAAAGGTTTCTCATGTGACATATTTTCTGTAAGCGCTGTGATAGAAATCATGTGAGAAATAACACAGTAGAAGAACTAGAAGACTTCCCGAGTCTTCCACTTTTAAAGCTGATCTTTTTTAAAAGCCAAGCAGTAAGTATAACTGAACAAAGGTTTTCTCAAGGGCATTTGACAAGTGTTTTCCTGGAATCTAGATACTGATGCACAACAGAGCACTTGATAATACTTAATTCAACCTGAGAGTCAGGTCTAGTTACAGCATTGCTGCTCCCACTCCTTTCTGATCTGACCCCCAACAGGGGTCTTTTTCTACTCCTCTTTGCCTGGAATTTTTGGGTAACATATCATTTCAGAAGTTGGAAGGTAAATGCTAAATTAATATTGAAATTGCAACAGTCAAATCTCATTGCTAGGTCCTGGGTGGTGATGCTATACCTTTCTCTCCCCTTTTCCTTTCTCTCTTTCTTCTAACTTCTTCTTAAAGTGTGTTATAAGTAAGACTAAAAATTCCAGTCAATGTCTCAGTAAGTGCCTTGYTGCTTGAATATCGAATGTTGACTAAGTTTATGTTTGCTAAGTTAAAGTTTGTGACATGCCTTACTTTGGGTGTTGTTTTAAAGTTTGCCGAGTGCTTTATTCTACCACAACTTTCCAAATTTTGTAAGTAAAAGTGTGGTTTTGAACTCCTGTGAATTTTGTTTCTTCTRTGCACAACCCRGAGTAAATCAAACAACTTTCCCCTAAAGCTGCCAAGTTGACTGGGGCATAACATTCACCCAGAAGACTATACCTATTCTCAAATTATTTTCTAGCAACTTTTTACATTTTCTAGAGAATTTCTTTTCCATCTTAGCAGCAATCATTAGCAAGGAAATTATGTTACAGATCGTTTGGAATAAAACTCCAGAATTTACCGGCCAGCTCTGTGAGAGTAAAAGTGGTATAGATAGAGGGCCTATACTAGATAATTTGTAACTCATGTTTTTCCCCTTTTTTTTTTTTTTTTTTTTTTTTTTTTTGTTTTCTTAACTTTCTGTAACAGACTAATAAAAAAGCTATCTTTGCAGGTTACTAAGTGGTAAACAGTTTAGAATAAATCTGCTTTTTAGCTCTTCACCATTAGCTATTACACTTGCCTTTTCTAACATTTGAAGAATCCGTGAGGAGTGCTTAAAAAGTGAAGGTTGATAACAAATATAAGCTAAGTGTGGAACATACATATATTTAYGAGTTACCACTGTTAACACACTCCATGTTATCCACACAACACMGAGTTTTAGGCAAACCACATCAACAGAGGGAATCTAGATCCTACGGTTTCCACTCTGAATTCTCACTTTCTGAACTGGGTTATCTTATTTGCAATTATGCAATACCAATTTGGTAGATCCAGAGTTTTATACTGAAGTGATGAATTTCAAGGCAAAGGACTAGTTCTATTAAAYGTCTCTGTGGAAACATTTCACACCATAAACATTAATGTTAATTTTTTAGCAAAATTCAGACACTCCCAACTGCCATCACTCATTCAAATACTCCTTCAGCTGCCTCCTTGCAGCTCATTCTGCAAGACTTGAAATTCATGTGTGCATGCATACAGTTTATTTCCACTACCTACTTTCACAGCTTCAAACTATTCAAGGTAGAGTAGCCTCCTGAGCCAAAAGTAATTTCTTTGTGTTTTCTAACTCTCAATGTATTTTCCTTCTAAGRAAATAAAATAATAATAGAAAAGCCAAATTGGAGATACTGAGTATCYGTCCATTTGGTAACTCTGCATGTAGCAATATTTATTAATTTCTAAAGTAATTTTACACATTAGATTTGTACTAGAGGCCAAAGAACTCAGAAGCATTCTTAGTAGTCACAGTAAAGAATGGTGTCACAATCTTTTCTTTGGTTAATCTAATCACAAAGTGATGTCAGACAATCAGGATGAAAATATATTTATGATGTGACATATGATTTTTTTAAAAAAGTAATTGGGCAGATATACAAATCATTATTTAGAAGAGATAATTAGTATTTTAATGTTTGCAGATCATACTAAAATAAACATAAAATTATGGTTTCACCTAGGAATTTACATTCCACTGAAGTACTGGGAACTCAACAGCTTTCCTTACTGAGGTTTTAATGCTTCTGTGTCACTTGAAATAACAAAATTCTACTGATTCCAGCAAAATTTAGATAATGATCCCATTGAAAAAGGTAACTAATCTGAGGCTCAGTATGATTGACCAAAGTTCCTACTCTCCTTCTGCACTCTCCTCCAGAAGAGTATRCAATACAGAGCAGGAGTTTATCTGTCATGCTCCAAATTACCCTGTAGAGGAGCCAATTTCTGAAATTGGAAAACTCAGAAAAGAACATCGTAACAGTTGGAAAATAACATCAAAACACAGACACATAAATTAGGTATCTTATTTTAAAAAGCCTCATACAAAATGCCTTGCCAGAAAGCATTTTAAAAACAGGTACTCTTGTGAAGGAGGACAGCAAGGGAAAATTTTTGATCACAATTTTTATGGGATCAATCAAACATTAACTTTACATTAAAACATAAGCATAGTGAAATATTGGCACACATGACAGAGCAAGAAGGTAGTGTTCTTTGTTCTAGGAAATGTGTTCATGTACACCCATGGCTTCATATGGGGAGAGGAACAGAATATAAACACAGAAGGATTATTTGGAGAAGGTAGAAAGCAAGATAAGTATCTCTACAGCAAGTTGCCACTGAAAAGGACAAGGATTACCAGAATGCAGATTTTAATTGGGCTTGACAGACTTTTGAGAATGGGAAGCATCAGCAGTATAGCTGTCACCATGTTCTGGGACCGTAGCCAAGAAAACATAATCTCTGAAATGCTTTAGCATTTTCTGAGGCTCTCYAGTTTTGTGACTTTAGATAGAACTGAGTATGTCTCGTGATTCTGAGGAAATGCATCCACTCTGCTACATAATTATGAAAAGGCACCTGGAATGAAAGCCAGGAGTGTGCTTTACCATTTATATTCTAGGGAAGCTGTTGTTTTATCAAAATTTACAGTACTGCAAATTCATTAATCTCAACATAATGAAGGACTGAGAATGCAATCACAAAACCCACTCCTATAAGAAATCCCTGTTAAAAGATCCACCTTGGTGGTGGGCGTCATCCGATTTTGCCTAGTGTAGCTCTAGCTTGACACTGAATTTGTATGGCTATCTTCWGATGGTTGTCTTTTATTTTATAAAACTATAAACACAGAACAACATAATAAATAAAGTGAAAGCTCTGGAGAGAAAATACTTTTTCATGTCATTCTGAACACGGCACTTGAAAGAGMTGTTTCCTGGATATAATGTTAGAAAGGGAGAAGGTTTTGTGCCTTGCAATTATTCAGCCAGAGAAGCATTCTGAAATAAGATTAGAAATATTAATTCCCTTGATAATTAACTAGTTAGCACTTCTTCCTCACCAGTAGAATTTGGAGATCTTTATTCACTTTTACTTGGGCTTGTGAACACTCAGATCTCAAGGCTTAGCTGGAAATCTCCTGCACTGTTCAGCACAGAATGTAAGACCCAAGAATTATAACCAGGTACAGAACCTAAGAGGAAAGGGAAAAAAAAAAAATCTCTGTGTTATTTATATACCTCTGAGGCAGTATGAGAGGCCTTGTGGATGGGACTAAAACTCTGCAGCTATCATGACTGGTTGTTTGGTTTGGATTTTTTTCCTCTTATATGGAATTTTCACATCTACCAGGTTGGCAGATACCATTTAACTACCCACATAGACTTTTAAAACCAATTTCTTTAATTTATTCCAAATTTGAACAGCAAGTTCATACAGTCAGTCCCTCTAAAAGTTAAGAAATAAAAAATTATGAGAACAATGCAGCATCCCTTGTGATTTACAACTGTCCCAAAATCAAATGCATTCTCTTTTAAGTCATCATTCTGACATAGCTGCGGTCTCYTCAAACTCTCTTTGTTGCAATTGGTTTAAAAGTAAACACTTCCAAAATGAAAATGTGAATAACACAGTCCATTAACCAAAAAGCAGAGAAGAAACTGTCAAAAATTCAAGAAATATGTATTTYAATTAAATTTTCCCTTTTATTTTATTTTGAATCCACAAAAATATGAAAATAATACAAGGAGTTATTTTCTCTAGTTGAGCATGCATCCTTAAGGTTATCCTTTATATCCCCTCAGTCCCATCATAAAAAAGTCCACTGAGCTCAATRGTGCATCAGTGAAGCAGCAGGGCATTTTCAAAAAACCATGTAAGTCTCCTTCTAAAAGTTCTGTGTTCATTTTCAGGCAGTGAAGAGAATAATTATTATTGTTACTAATACTGAGAGGAAAGTATTTCTAAGTAAAAAGAAAACTACTTTATTAATACAGAATGCCTCATTTCCCACTGCTGGTTATTAGTGTTCTTTTACTATTGCCTGTAGCTTGTCTTTATTCACTTTGACTACAGAAATTTTATCATCCTTTCCTCCTTATTTTGRTTTTCCTTCTTAATGTTCATGTTGAGAAAATTGTAATCAGAACCACACTATGTTTTAAGACCTTAATAAGAGACATTTAACAAAAAACAGACAGAAAGGTTGTTTGGCAAAGAAAGCACACACACATAAAAAATATAAAGATATTTCTTTCTTTCATTTACTTTTCTCATAAACATTATGAATTGAAATGTCATTTTTCAAAATTTTAGTCTGGTAAATTGCTGGAAATTTTGTTTCTAATCAAGCCAAAGATAGAAGCACATTCTTAGCTAGAAACTTACACATCCATTTCTTTGAAGTCAATATACAGAATTCTAAACTGAAACACTCCTAAAAACTTCACAGATCAGGGAGCAGAAACAAACTGACCATTCTGCTTTCTTGAAGATAGAAGACAAAAGTACCTTCTATGTGTCATACCTCTGCTTTTGCTAGCATATATATGTATGATCCAATTAACCCTGGTGGTTTCATACAAAGAAAAATCAATGACATATGATTTTGAAGTGATTTGTTTTGTAGTTTTCAGGGTTTCATGGTGGATTKGTTGCTTGCTTGCTTTTTTCCATGTGATAACCCTGCTGACAATTTCAATTACCTTTCTTTAGAAACTCCTCAACATCATTACTCATCATGTGAAAATTACCCATGATTTCATAAAGTTTATAAGGCAGGAAGTGCATTGTGGAGGGTCACTGCATTATGCTGATTTGGGCTGATATGTACAGCAAGGCACACAACTATTTTTTTATGTATTCCTATAGAACAATAGGAGAAAACAGAGCTGTAGATTTCAAACACTGTGCTTTCCATGAGTCAGGAATAGTCATAATGAGTACAGTAGTTTTCCTCTTCAGTCTGAAAAGTATACAACAAAATGACTGTCCATTACGTATAGGCTAGGTTTTCATGATGGATATATTTGTTAAGGATATAGWACAGTAACTACTAGAAATATGAAACTCAAAATTATGCCTTTTAATATTGGAACCAGGGATAACATAAGGGTGCTTCTCACTGCATATTTGTTTGTGCTTTGGTTTCTAAATCATGTCTCACAATTTTACTAATGCTGCCTCTGGATATTTGTAAGCACAGACCTGCTGAAAAAAGAATTACTTTTCTTTAGCTATTCTTACATCTTT
The DNA here is from genome assembly GCF_030028575.1 of Malurus melanocephalus. Classification (NCBI taxonomy): domain Eukaryota; kingdom Metazoa; phylum Chordata; class Aves; order Passeriformes; family Maluridae; genus Malurus; species Malurus melanocephalus. The sequence goes on from NW_026623558.1 coordinate 493,795, forward strand.
CTTACACTTTGCTTTGCAAGAAGTTTTCAGTAAATAGGCATAAAAACAATAGACAAATAATTTTCAAAACCAACTAGTATTTTATACATCTATAAAAACACACACACACACACACACACACACACATATATATATATATATATATATATATATAAATTTTGAGGAATATTAGAGACATATTCTCAGTCTCTAAATGTGGATTTTCAAGAAGGCATTGTTTAAATCCAGGGTACCAATTTCCTTTTATGGTTGAGTTGTTGACAACATCACAATTTTTCCAGTACACACTACAACAATAAAATCAATTTTTTAGATCAGGGGCCTTTGCAGAAATGGGCTCCCTAGGAGAAAGACTCATCCCACATAATTTTAAACCTTTATCTCTTTTATGTATCTAATCCTCATTAGGATTAATTTCCTCATGCAGTCAAATTATTAGGTAAGTATCTTGGAATAGCCAGGAAAGTAAATTATTCTGAGCTAGATCTTAAGCCAAAGGAAAGATCTGAAAAATGTTTTACATTTCTCTTTCTTCTACCCCCTATCCAGTCTTGTTGAAGACAATGATGGGAGTCTTGGCCAACAATAAATACTTACACAAACAACAATAAACACAATTGTGCAAAGTTTGCAAGTGGAGATAGGTATTTAAGGTAAGTGACCAATTAATTTGGTTTTCTGTCATTTGCATAATGCCTGCTCACATGAAAAGTCAACTTTAATCCATTTTCACATGTGTCAACCATCCAGGCTAAGTTCTGTTATCCTAATCTGATACATTATAGAAATTAAATAAAGTCTGTTAAATTCCTAATAATCTTCGTAGGGTCCAAAGAAGTGTCACATTTGTCATTATTGAATACAATCCCCCATCCAAATGAATGTAAACTGCTGTGAGCTTCAAATCACAACCAGGGGGAAAAGAAAAGAAACAATTTGAAACCCATTATTACTTTCATATCCTTCACCTTTGACTACAATCAATTATTTTGCATATTTTTGAAATTTCACTTTAGCACTGCTTGGTGGTTTAAAACAAAAGGCAAATGCCCAAAGATCTGTCAGAAGTGTACAGAATAAATTTACTCATTGTATGTGAGTTCATTCAGTTGGATTTCACAATCCTGTAATCATTTTTGGTCTCAATGAGAAGTCACAATTCTTACAGTTTAATTTATGCATGCACCATCTAAAAGTTTTATAAAGCATTTTGTGTTTTTTGTCTTTTGTCCTTTTAATACACAACAATAGTGCAAACAAATATAATCTTCTTCCTYCGAGCTCATGCAAGCATGCCCAGCTTAAAACTAAAAGAAAGATGTCATTACAGACYAGTAATGTTTCCAGAGAGGATGCATTAGCATTAAAAATAAATGCTCTMCATTCACATAAAAGCAGAGATAAGTCTACACAGTAAATTACACTTTTAGATTCATGATATTCAGCAGTGTGCAAGAAAATGGTAAGAAAAAAGCTTTTCCCATATATCTATGTATGAGTACACAATGCACTTAGTACTTTYAGGGGAAAAAAAAAGATGCTAATGCTCTAACAAATCTGGATTCATTTAATTTTGAGGAATGTAGTTCTGTCACTAATGTGGAGGCTGACAGACCAGTAAATTTACTGAATAAAGTCCATGTGAAAAGTAGCTTAGCAGTATGTGTTCATCTGTGTCAGAAAATTCTTCAGTATGATATATTTAAATAAAAACTATCATGTTGATAAAAGTTGTTTTGGGTTTTTTTTTTTTTTAATAGGACTTTTTGCAAGAGTGTAAGGTGCCTTTGAACATATCTGTTACGAAAATGAATGAAAAAGAATCCAAAAAAGTGAAGCAGAAACCAAAAACAAATATGGTTGCATCTGTGGGCAAAGAGATGGTTGCATCTATGGTGCRTTTTTTGCCAAAGCAGGGGCTAAAATCAGACCAGCCCAGCCCAACTCATGCCAAGGTGAGCCCGGGCCAGCTCTGAGACCAGGGCTTGCAGCTCAGGACAGARTGTGTGGTTTCCTATCAGGACTAACAAACCTTTTTGATCAGGCTATGCCAAGTGAATTTCTCAAGCTTCCTTTGCACTCCAAATGAATTGCAGAGATCAGAGATAAAGACCAAGGATGTTATTTAGAGATCTAACAGTGCCCATCCAGAGATGGCTCTACTTATGTTCAACTGAGTATTCCTCACTTCCCTTATTGTGATATGCTGAGATGAGCTGCAAGAGAGAAAAGACCTTTTAATGAAGGAATAGATACCTCAGTTTTTCAGGTTTACAAAAAATAATTACACATGGTAAGAACAAATACATTAATAAGCAATGGGCACCATTGTATCTGAGGAGATGGTACCACATATGCAGCTTGATAACTGGAATGATGGTAGTTTGGAGTGCAGGAACAGTTAAATTTGGAAAGTAGAGTTCACAGACAGATTGTTATAGAGCTCTTTTGSAGGGCAAGAGTGATCAGAAAATGTTTGGACAGTTAAGAAAGTCTTGTAAAGGGTCGCAATATAGCTATGAARGGATTTAATTTACTTGAATATTGGTCAGAATATAAATTTGAAAATAGTCAAAGGAAAAGTGTTGGACATTGCCTGATAATTTGCACAGCAAGCCCCAAAATCATAGGCTCCTTTGAATTATATCTCAAGAAATAAAACATATACAGGTAGTTTGTACAAACCCCAGAGACACTGACCTTTGATCCTACATCAGAGAAAGGCATGAAATAATTTCATTTCTATTATAGATCTTTATTTATGTTTCCACCTTTGAGTTGTGGGCAGCTGTTGAAAACATTTTCTCATTCAGGACAGAGGAAATAAGAAAGGAATAAAATATGCAAAATGTGAAAGGGATATTGAATGTTCTGAACAAAGCTCTTTATTCCTTTCCTCTTCACAAAGATATCTTTCTCCAGTCCTAGACTGCTGTGTTCTCAGCTGGTGTATATACCCCATTAGAAACATAGGTTGTTGTATCTGTGTGCAGTTACCCCCTATCCAGTAGATATTCTTTGTAAAAAAATTATTATTTTTTAATTATTTTTGTAGAGTTTAGGTAAAGCTATTCTTAACCTTTTAGACCAGGCTCTGCTCTTTTCATCTGTAGTGGTTTGTATGCTGTCTTCCTTTTTCACAGATAAACCCTGTTCCTTCTGAAGGAGAAAGTACGGACTTGATTTCGAGGAGGAGTAGCCATTGAGTCAATCAATGGCCACCACAGCCAAATTGGGATCCAGWGCAAGCCTTTGATGTTATTTTACTCTTACCCTTCCATCTTCCTTGGTGCAGAATCAACAAATTAACTGGAACAGATACAAGGTATGGAGCAGTAAAGACTTAGAGGAAATGAAACCTACCTTTTAGAATTTGTCCCTTTTTTTAACTGAACAACTTTGGTGTATTATGTGTAGGGAGTTATCTGCAGCTTGAGGACAAATAAAAGTACCACAAAGTTGCAATGCTCAGYTGCAAAACAAAAGGTGGAGCAACACTCACTGAGCATTACTTTACCTCAGAGTCCCAACTCCKCAAGTTCCTTCTTATATTCAACAAAGAAAATTCTCTAGGGGACAACTTGGAGTGGTGACAATTGTAATATTGTTGTAGCAGTCTTACTCCATTAATAGTCTTCCTAAGCCAGATGTCTCTTGGTGARTATTCTGTAGTGATGATAACAGTAAGGTTTAAATGTASTTCTCTGACATAGTCACAGCAGGTTACTCCTTTGTATTGCAGGATATTCAGCTGTGGAGCTTAACACAACAATGAACTTTATATGTCACAGGGGACTTGCAAAAACCTGCTTCAGCATGAATTAAACCCACAGTTTTTATTCTAGTCTTAAATAATATCRTAATAGTTTTAACCTAGAGTGCTCTTGTTCAGGTAAAAAGCATGGAAAGTTGTGTTTTGAGAGGGAAAGGGCTTTTATTGTATTTGTTTTAAATGGAAAGTCTAAATGAGAGATATGAATAGACATAATTATCTAACCTATTCTTTGTCTCCCACTGCATGCAAAAATTCACCTCTTATCCTCTTATTTTTTTTGTGAATCAGTGTACACTCTCAAATGCCACTCTTTACAAACTATTCCCACTGGAATCTCATGAGTGAAAAACAACTACAGACTGAAACAATGATACATGCTCTAATTAGATTAGAATAATTCCATTAGTATTTAGCTGTTYATTAATGTCCTACAGTTGAGCTGGGTTATCATTAGATACTTTTCATCATTTAGTGGAAAAAACGGTTGGACATTCAAGTCAGTTTTTTAGAGTGATACTCAGACAGAAGATAGGCTTTGACAGAAYGAAAGACAGTTATAGCTAAAATTTGTTTATCTGTCTTGTTCTTTTTTTTCCTTCCTTTCATGGGTTTGATTATTTAAAGCCAGCATTTTAAACATAAAAATATTATTTAAAAGAAAAATAAATTAGATGCAATATTCCCAATTATGTTATGAATTATGAAAYAACCTGTAGCTCAATGATTGCATTTGCTGCTGCTGTCAGTGTGTGTAATGGACAATGTCCATTAAATCAGTGGGTATGCAGTATTTTGTTATCTATTTGTGTTTCAGTGCCCCTCCTTGTCTCAACTAAATTTAGATATCTATACTCAAAACCCAGTTTCAAAAGACATTTCTTAATATGTTGTGGACTTTTTTTTTTGCCATTTATCAAGATAAATTCTCTTTGTTTCTTAGTGACTTTATTTCATTGCTGTCCTATGAGAAGAATGTGTGTTATTTCAATTTTACAGATGCAGAATGGGTATATGTGGAGGTTAAGGTTTGTATATTCATCAGTGACAAATGTGGTAAAGGTAAATGACATGCATGAGTATRTATTTCTAATTACTGACATGTAAATTATTGTTACTCTGTACTGTATGCCAAACCCTGCTATCAGTCTCTTATCTGGCTTGTTGCCAGTGCAGATGCTTACTCTCTAACACGGAGTTCAGTCTACACCAACGCTTAACATATTTCAAATAGCTCAATTATAGTAGCATATACTGTGAGGCAGCAAATAGAAATAATACATTAATTAATTTTGTAATTTCTGTGGAAAACACACTGCAGGGTGTGGATGTATTGAKTCTTGCATAAGAGGTCCTCATTCTCACTTCAAATCCCATACTCTGTGGAAACACAAATAGTCTCATGGGTGAAGACCCAGAGGTTCCACAGATAAGAATGCATAGCCACAAATTAATGAAGTAAGCATGAGAWATTCAAATACTTGAATAGTGTCAGAGCAGTCAAAAAGCYTRAAKTAATCAAACAGGGTTAAACCTGATSCTGGGYTCGGCAAGGAGATGAAGGAAATTTCAGTTCTAATTCTATTTACATTTTACAGTAACCACTAAYTGGATGTTAAAGAAAATTAAAAGTAAAGCCTAGAACCCTGATTATTTCTCAGCTACCAACTGCTCTAAATGCAAGCTGTCTAGCAGAAGACTATATTTATTCTTCAATCATTCTCTGGGCTTGTAAAGTTCTGTGCCAAGAGAGGAGCAAAGGAGCTGAAAGCACCAGCTCTCCTCTGATGAATAGGAAACTTTCACAGAACATRAGATATAAGATACACAGATCCCATCCCCTGACATGGCTGTGTGAATTTACTAACCATTGGCTGCATGTCAGAGGCAGACCTGTAAYTCCTCCTGCTTGAATTGTCATTGGCATTTGCACTTAGCAGAGGGCTCTGTGTGCTCCTGTCTTACACATTTTACTAAAACTTTACACCAGGCATCAGGAGGGTGACCCCAGGACTGAGGATGAGTTAAACCCCATGCGAGGCACCTAATTCATGCCATACAGGTATCTTAAGAGTCTAATACTCCTCTTTCCTGTTTTATCTCTTTAAATTAACCTTTTCACTATCTAGTCTACAACTGAAATCAGCATTTATCTGCTGTACTGATTTCAGTAGGAATATTAACAGGAGATTTATAACCACAGTCACAGGCTTTTTGAAGACTTTTCATCAGATTCAAAAATTTGGGCTCATTCCATTTAGAGATCAACTTCAATGGGTTGAAGTCTGCATAAGACCCTCATYGCACAATGTTCTGAAACTCCTAAGTTTGAAATATCCAATATCTGTATGAAATATCCAATCAGAAGTTCATAATCAGTATATTATATAATAAATGGTAGTATTGCTTTAATAACTTAAAAACTGGAAAATAAAAGGGAAAAAAAGTAGGAAAAAAAAAGGGAAAAGAAAAAAGGAAGAAAAAGCTTTGTGTATATAAATTTGAGACCAATGTATCATGAGTTACTGCTTTAATTGACTGCACCTGTTAAATTTTCGATATTGATATAGAGAGCATACTAAAGGAGAAAGAGATTTCTTAAGACCTTAGGGCTAGATTCCAAATTTTTTTTCATTTCATAAAGTCATTTATAGTTCTCCAAAAAGCAGAATTATGCTCAAATTTTAGAGGTGATTTTTTATTTGATATTATGATGCCTAAATGTTATAGATACGTATGGTTGTATAGGACACAAAACAAATATTAGAGCAGCACTTCTCGTCCTTTCCAATTCAAGTGGCGTTGTTAGCAGATTATTTCAGAAATAATTATTTGAAGTTCATGTAAAATTATTTAATGAAACTAGACCCTTTCTATCTACTCTTTATGGGATTATTTTTTTCACCAGGAAAAACAATTTCTCATTAGGGAGCTAAGTAATCAAAAGTGTCCAGATTAAGAGGAAATAGTGTAAAAAACTTTCTACTTTTCTCACTTCATCTTTCTGTTTTCTGTTGGTAACTTCATTTTAATGATATTTTGTGATACATCATGGGGCAAAAATCACAGGAACAGAAAAACAGCAGGAGATATTAATGGGCCTGCTATTTAGCAGCAGCAAGAATGTACTATTCTCTATAAATGACCTTTTTTTACAYGTTGGGAATTGAGCCCTCAGTATGTCCTTGATAAATGAAAAATACCTCTGGCATGAGGAGACCAAGAGGCTGCCCCTCAGATATTTTAAATGATAATTGCCACAGCAGTCTGTCTTACAACAGAATGATGCCCAAAATTTGTAAATAGTTTTATAAACAACATGTTATAAGGGTATTTGACGACTACTTTTATTTTAGTACTCCGTAGGAATCATTTACCTTTATTAGATGGCTGCCTTCATGGGGRAAAAAAGGAAAGTCCAGGTCTACAACTCCATCATTCTTCTTTTGAAGCCATTTTAGATTAATAAGACTCCAGTGATTCCATATAATTTACAAGCCAGCCACCGGTAACTTCATAAGAATTTTTCCCTGAGGGGATGCTGGATGTTGAACTGCTGAGTTTGAGCACTAACAGTACATTACTAAGTGGATGAAAGTGGTGGAATTAGATGADAGCATTTACAACACTGTTTGGTCCTTGCTATTTTGCAGCAAGAGTCTCTGTTGTGCCCAGTGTGTGAGATCATGGACAGAGAAGATACACAAAAACATTTAACCTTCATTCATAAACTGGTGTTACTGCCTGCATTCAAATCTGAAGAAAAACCACCCATCAACTACAACATTCTAGGCTTGTAAAATCTTGCAAAAGTGGTGAAAGAGSAGGATGGATTTTAAATTTCTGGCTGTCATGGCAGAAAAGATTACAAAAAAAATGAAGATGGACAAATTGTTGTAAGTTACATGTATTTATAAGTCTACAAATATAATAGTCCAGACACAGATTGAGTATAGTAGTGGGCATTTCAAGGAGAATGATGTGTGACTCTGTGTGACTTAATTGCCATTTAAAATGCCATTTACTGTTTGAATTGAAGCAAGAAGTTTAGTTATATCACCAATTTAATTTGTGGTCTTCTATTAGAAAGTAATCAAGGAGCACTTGATATGAGGGAAATCCTCTTGTATTTTAAGGTACTCTCATCACTCCCTTCCAGTTTAGTTTAAAGGATTCTGTTATATTTCTGTCATAGCCAAAACAGATGTATACCTCTTTATTTTAGTTCAGAATGCAATGTGAGGCATGTTGTCATCTAGAGTAAGAAGCAATCACTGAGTGTTTATAAATTTTATTAAATATAATCCCAATCCAAATAAAACAGTGTTTTTAAATGTGTTTAGTTCACAAAATGTCACCATTGGCACTTGATATCAAACTCAGACTTGATATTGGAATCCTTGTCTTTCCAATACAGAACCATTGTCTTCAATATTATGTAGAAAAGGAAAAAAAAAGCCTGTTTAAACAACAGTGGCAGATTATTGAGTGTGGGGTTTTTTTGTAAATCTTTTCTGTGAGCTATGTCATTGATCTCAGTCAATAGGATGTCAACATGTAAATGTTAATTGCATTATTACAATGAAATAAATAGGCACAGGTAAAGGTTTTTATATGTGACTTCCTTAAGTTAGGAACTTTTATGTTGGATCTGCAAAAATTTCAGTACTCTTACTGAAATGTTATGTTRTACCATAGGTCTGACTGCAGCCCGATGTCATATTTCTATTAATCTTCCCCATTCCTTGATACAAGAAATGACTCATGCTGCTATTTGATTGAGAATTTTGCCCAGCACCTGTGGTGAAAATCCTAAAGCATGTGGCCATTTATTTTTTAATCTCATATCTGTAAATTAAGGTTGGAAGTCCCTGAAGTAGGATGAAGAAGAACTTGTGTGGAACACATTGATATAAGTACATGCAGGTTAGAAATGGAAACAAGTTCACACKAGCTTATTGACCAGAAGTCTCTGCCACCATGATATATAGCTTTAGAATTGAACTCTATAGATCATCTCAATTYCTGTCACTGTGCAGTTCAAAGTTTTGCAGGTCTCTTGTGGAAAGAAAGACATAACCCTTTAAATTTATGTAGCTGAGACACKGATATGTTTCTCATTGAGAAAAATGACCCTGAGATAAAAATGAAAATGAGATGCAACTGCTCATCTCAAGAGGTTCTCTCAATGCCTACCATGTGAAATAGAATTTCTAAAAGATTTGTTTTGCTAAAAAAAAAGCAACAAATTTATTAATGTGCATACTTTAATGAATTTGTATAATTTTCAAAACAGTCCTATTACAAACGATGTTAAGGGATAAAGTGTTGCAAGAAGCCTTCTGATTCAGATTAGGGGAAAAAACAGCTGCAACATTGCCCTTCAAAAGTCTTATCACAACTCTGGTGCCACAAGCTCAAGCTTTGTGTCTGCATAGAAGTGTCTYGTAATAACAGTTTCCAAACAGTAGGAAATTGAGAGCTGCTCACATTCGTTATTGTAGGATCTTTATCCAACACATTTTTAGAACTAGTCTYCATTTTTGCTGATTTGTTGTTTTAATAAAGATACAAAAAACTGGGAAGAACTTATCTCTTTGATATATAGATCCATATATGTGAGCTATAGGCACATATTTTACCACCAAGAACTTACTTATTTTGTCTGGTAGGCCTCAGTAAAGTAACAAGGTTTTTTCTGATATCAGCTTTCATTTGGATATGATAAATTCTATTTATTCATTTGCTCTCCATACCTGCCATATTTCAAGTAGAAAAAAAAAAGAGGATCCCCATGATTTACATGCAAGCTCTAATTTCTGAATAGTGACTTTAATTAGAATTATTAACTCAAACCCAGTGCTGAAAGACATAGCGTAGCTTTCCCCTGYGTGTGCTCTTTGGATCAGTCCTACTCATACTAATACCAACATCAAAACTCCTGTTGATTTTCCTGAGAGAGACATGGGCTCCATTTACTGCATACTCAAGACCCTGAAGGGTCTTTTAAAGCCTTCAATAAACCAAGCCCCTGTTGTACTGTGGCTGGTTWATTCTGTTAGAATTATTCCCAGAGTAGTACTACATTGCAAAACATCTCTTTTTTTCATTTCAATTTCTTTTTTCTCATACCATTTTATTGCTTTTAAACTATTCCCTTTTCTTCATCTTTCATAATCAGCTCCAACATCTTCTTAGGCTAGCACTCAAATTTACTGAGAGGCCAAGCAGCAGGCAGCGAAACAAGGGCAAACAAAGGAGTAGAAAATGGGAATTACTGGGAAAMGACATGCTAGTTCAAACAGTTTTAAGTTATTCAAATGCATCTGCTTTCATTTTTATATGGCTCTTGACACTAAATACTTGAGTTATCTGAATCTTATGGTTGTCTCACTTTCAGTGGTTTAGTATATCTTAACAGTGATATTTCCTCTGMGAGGCACAAACCAAAACCACACAAAGATAAATCAATGAAGTTTGAAAATAATTGTAATTTCTAGTTCTTTCAGCAAACAAAATTAATCTTCAAATATACGGATTTTGTCAAGTAAAATAAGTATGTGTTTATTTTAACCAAATCTTATTTATTCAGCTGTATTGATTAGCAGCAAAGGTAACAAAGAACTCATATACACCCAKGCACATAACTGTATACACACAAATRTGCATTTGTAGAGCCAYATGTTGTGGCCACRTRTTGTGTATTCACGTTCCTTCCCCATAATGCTCCTTCCTTTGCAGGTTATAGCACCATCTCTAAATTGTCCTCTAAATTCACAGTATGTGGCATGACATAACTGCCAATTCCTTTCTTCAGGTGCTCTGAAAAGGGCAATGAATACTGGASAGAGAGTTAACTTGAAATGCCTAAATTCCTTTGAAGGAATATAACTGAAAGGACCTGACAGTACATTTCTGATTAGACCTCTTCACCTGAACCCATTCTTCATTCTCTTTCTGTTGGCATTGGCTTTTATTGTAAGAGGATARCTTTGTGCAAGCTACTTTGTAGAGCCAGTGAGTAGCTAAGGCAAGCTGTGCAGCTACTGTGAAGAGCACAAAATTATAGTCTATTAAACTCTGCATCCTTATGGGATTAGCTGGATATTAATTAAGCCTTTCCTGCCTCTAGATGACAAAACCCTGTCAGCAGCTCTGGCTGGCCATTTCTAAAGCAGTGGTGTTTGTCGTGTGTAGAGTTGCCGAGCTCCATCCTTTTGTGAGATGTGTTAGTTTCCTGTCTGGAGCAGGGATCAGGGACGTGGGTCACATGCACAGAAACCCACATTGTATTGACACTTGAAATATTTTCTTTTASACACAGAGTAAGACGTGGAAAGATGGTTAGTAAAGGAGAACACAAAACAAAGCCCCACAGCAGGAATGTTACAAAGCACTCCACAACTTCATGAAATATCCTTGAGCCTGTAATGATGCTGCCTGGCAGGATGAGACTGCATGGGAGTATTTCAGAAGGYGTGTATCAGTCCTGTGTTTTTCAGTCATCTGCACTTCTCATACACTCTATGAGTGCTCGATGAAAAATACTCCAAAGGGGAGCCAAAGTTTTTCCAACAGATCTTAGTTTAATTACAAATGCATGGAATGGCAACTACCTGTGTGCCACTGCTCCAGCTGAGGCATTTAAGCTGAAACCACTGTGACTGACAAGGGGTGAAACTACCAGGGCAAAATCCTCCAGAAGATTCACTGAGCCCTGAAATCTGTGTCTGACACAAGCTAATGCATTAGCCAATGGCTTAATTTTGTTCGTTCATGAACAACAGAAATCATTACCTTGAATCTTTTCTTTGACAAGATATAAGCATAGACCTCCTAGGAGCAGAAAGGCTGGTTTACAGTTTTAGCTGTCATAAGTTTTAGTAATGTCGTAAGAAGTTGTTGGTTTTTTGGCATTTTTCTGTTCTTCAAAGCATTTTATTTTCTTGCAATGTCTGCTAAAATACTTAGTGAGATTTTTTTTCCATTTCATCTGTGGTTACACCACAAATTAATTTCTCCTTTAAAGGAAAATACTTCTGAAAAATAAATCGTATTTTATGCAATAAAGATCACCCATTTATATCACTTAGAAACGTCATRTGTAATTGGAGCCACTGGGCCTGAGAGAAAAAACCAAGTCAATGTCAATGATTTTCTTTCCACCATCAAGCTTCAACAATTTTCTGAATTTCTGTAAATACAAAACCATTTTGTTCTTCACCATATAATGCCCAGGTGTTATCTTCAAATATTAAGAATAAAATGCCCTGAAACTGCCAGCAATCTATACAAAGTATTGTCACCATCTACCAGTATATTTCATATGATAATRCGATGGGTCAGTAATCAGGTTATATAGTTTTATTACAATTTACAAAAATGTTGTTATCTTATGCAACTTGTCTAAATTTCTTGAATATTTGAAAGCCTGTTGACATTTTCTGCAAGCAATATATTAACAAATCTATTTTGAATCTCTAAAATCTCGAGGAATAATTTCTTCATTTTTTATGGTGATTTTCATTTGAAAATTTGTGATAACAAAGAAACAGTAAACCAAGCTGTTGTTGCATAGCAGGGTAAAACACAAGGTAAAAATAATGTGATTCCTCTTTTGGGATTGATGTGATAGCATTTGCACCCATACAAGTTTAATTTTGGGAATTCTTTTGGTCAGTGTAATTGTGTCCTTAACAAGCTCATTCATTCAGTTTTAAACATTGCAGAGCTCGATGCCCAGTGATTAGCAGTGCTTTCTTGCATATGTAAAGGGGAAGAACAGTCAAATGATTTGTAGCAGGCTACAAGACTATTGACATATGCATTGATGTTACCCATGACAGGACAGGCCCTTGTGATGGTAATCCACAGAAGGCAGCACACAGTGCTGAATAACATAAACCCCACTAAATTGAAAATGGTGCTTAAATTCAGACCAACCTAATTCAATTAAATACACCTGGGCTATAGAYTGTCTATAGACCATCTTTTGGAAGACTCATTAAACACAAAATTATAGTGATCGTATATTTAACCTTAGATTTTGTCGGTATTCATACTATGACTCAATTATGGATATTATATAGTGTAATATAAATATAGTACCAAGAATACCTGAGGGAAGTTGAAAACTACATGCTGCTTTTTGCATTATATCTAACCATTATTAAAGTGCTGTTTCAAACTGCGAATATGCAAGCTGGACTTCAGGGCTGCTGCTTACAAATTTAGAAAACCTAAACAATTGGAATGACTTACTGTGGAGACAGACAGAGAGAGAGGGGAACAGACAATTTTTCTATTTTCCTCTATGAGAAATGTTCCCATCTACCAATGACAGATATGTGSTTTATGGAGAAATCCATAGCACATGACCATCTCCCAAACGTTGCACTCAAATAGAATTCAGTATTATATTCCCATTATTGACCTTAACTGAAGGTACATCCTTGAGGATGCAGCATGACATTGATGATGGTGGTAGAGAATGGGGAGTCTTAAAAAGATTTGTTATGATGATCTGGTCATGCTTGTCAAATCTCAGGCATCTCTGACTCATTTAATTATTTTTGTATTTTGCATTGAATGCTGGGATGTTTTATATTGAATGCTAGGTTGGAAGACTGAGTACAAATTTGACCTTGTGCAAGATGGCCCAGCCCTGCGGAGGTTGGCAACGTTTCCTGAATCATGAATGGGTACATGTGATTGGAACTCACTTCGCCTCACGTTGCTGTCAGCTCTCCAATGCTGGTCAAGTGTGACTGCAAAATCTGTCCTAAAATGTTGTGCGTGCAGAAAAATATGTGAAAAATCAAGAACTAAACCAAATTGTAATGTCTTGGAACTTTGCCACCAGCAATTGATCTTTGTAATTCACACGAGTATAGAAACCTTTTGTTTTGGCAGTTAATTTGTGTGGTARTAGGAGAAATTGCATAATTGCATTCAATATCTCCCAAATTATTTGCTTTTGAAAGATAAATTCTTTCAAACAACAGTGTTTTTAGATGCTATCATAAATTAACAGTTTAATAACACAAGATAAAAATAAAATGTTAAGTCTGTTTAGTATAAGCTTTAGTATATAAATTCAATAGAACTTTTGTCAGCCAGTATTTAAAAAAAAAAAAAATAAGCTTTAGTATATAAATTCAATAGAACTTTTGTCAGCCAGTATTTAAAAAAAAAAAAACAAAAAACAAAAACAACAAAAAACCAACCTGCCAAATGTAAGCAGTACAGGGGAGGACATGTTTGTGCAGAAATGATTTTCACATATCTGTCTTTAACATTCATTACCTTTCCCTATGAGTCTGTCTTTATTACAGCAAAATARATCATGAATAGACACCATTTCAGCCTTACTCAAAAATAATAAAAAATTGGTTTAATCAAAATCAGCCTTCCATAACTAAAGAAGGAATATGAATCAGTGTGGTGGATTAACCTTGCTGACTGCCAGTTGCCAAATCATCCATTCTCTAACTCCCCCTGATCAGCAAGACAGGAGAMGAAAAGAARTTTGAAAAGKGTCATGGGTTGAGATAAGGACAGGGAGAACACTCACAATTTACTGACACAAGCAAAACAGACTTGACGTGGGGAAACAAATTTAATTTACTGGAAGTTAAAAATAGAGAATAATTGTGAGAAATGAAGACAAAATTAAAAACACCTACTCCCAGACTGCTTTTCTGCTCAAATTCAATTGTGTTCCTAACTSTTCTAAGTCTTCCCCCTGAGTGGCACAGGCAGGCAGATAATGGTGGTTCTGGTCTGTTCATAACCCTTTCACTCTGTCACTCCTTCCTCATGACACCCTTCTCCTAATCCAGTGTGGGTTCCTCAGCCGTGGGATAGATTTCTTCATGTATTTCTTCAGTGGGGATAATTCCCAGCAGCTGCAGTTCTTCATGAGCTGCTCCTGTAAACTTCTTTCTGTGGTTTACTGTTTTTCAGGAATGATTTGGGTTCCCTACATGGCTACAGCTCCTGACAGAAACCCTGCTGCTGCTGTGTGTCCTCCATGGACCTGAGTCACTATGGTCTTCTCCATTGGTTGTAGGAGAATCTCTGCTCTGGCACCACATCTCCTCTCCTTTCTTCTTCATTAACCTTGGTATCTAGCAATTTCCCTGAATTTTTTTCCTCTCYCTCACAGCTGCTGAACAGCATTCATTTACCCTTTCTTAAATATGTTACCACAGAGGGGTCACCAGCTTGGATAAAGGTTCAGTTTGGTCCAGTTTTGGGGCTTCTTGGAGCTGGCTGGAAACAGCAGTGTCCAACAWGAGGCAGCCCCAGGGTTCCTCTCACAAAAGCCACTCCATCAGCACACTGGTCCAAAATGCTATTAGTAAAACMAAAATTGTTATTCTGAAAGTATTTTCTTAATTTATTCTTCTTCGGAAAGGAAGAAAAACAGGAAAAAATTATGTAAATTGCTTTTCTGGAAGGAGCATGCATCACATCTTTTACTTCTCCTGTAGCAATCTAAAAAAATATAAAAAATTCAAAGAAAAAAAAAAAAAAAAAAAAAAAAAAAAAAAAAAAAAAAAAAAAAAAAAAAAAAAAAAAAAAAAAAAAAAAAACAGAAATGTAATTAAACGTATCTAAGCTACAAATGAAAATGAAAGTCTGTCTTACCTATCACAACAGGTATAAGAGAATCCTCCACCTAATATAAATGCTGTTTTATAATGGATGTTCAGCATCTTTGGAGTAGTTGTTTAAAGATAGAAGGTTGTAAAAAAAAGGATGTTCTCTCAGATTTCACAGGAGTACAGCTACACAGCCAATATTTATCTGAATACTAAAGAAATTCTCAAAGCTGTCACTTACATTTCTGCTTTCCTTCAGTAAGTCATACTTCTGTTGTTGGCTCTAGCAAAGAATAACTTTCTTGAGATAATTTCAAGACAATCTCTATGGATGTGAATGCACCATTCATTACTACAAAAAATTATGTTTTCAGATCATATTGTTATACAACTTACAATGAAGAATATCTCATTAAACTCACTGCAAAGATGCTATTGCTCAGTTTTCCAGTGACCCATGGGAGCCATATGACTGCAACAAAAAATTTAGGAGTCCTTTACCTTAGGTTAAGAAAAAGAGCAGAACATAAACTTTCCAGAAGAAACTTAYATCTATTTTGGAACTACCAGCTTTTTAGGTGCTTTGAGAGAAAACAGGCCATTAGTTACTGAAGTATCAAAATCTCTGTTTGTTTTTGAGTGAAAATCAAGGCAAATTTCTATGCATCAGTTTTAGTTGTATCAAGGAGAGGACTTTATGAAATTTTACAAATACGCTGAAAKTTTCCCTCTAAATAATACACACTGGTCACAGAAGTCTGCCTTCTTATTTTTGAAAAATGAAAGTTCTGGATAGAGCATCTGAAAGTTAAACAAATGTTTTGGTAATATTGGACAGTATGAAGACACATTTATGAATAATATTCTGGACAACCACTTGTGTAAATTTAGTGAAACCTCCCGACATTCCACCTGTTCCATCTCCCTATCAAAGTTTCTGCCTTCAACAGATAGTAGGAGACCATTTCATGCTCAGCCTCCAATGCTGTTCTTCTCATGAAAGCAGAGAATCACAATCAAAGGATGAGAGAAAATTTACTGTCAAAGCTGTCATTGCCAAAACAAGAAAAAAACCAAAACCAACCAAACAAAAAAACAAACGAAAAAAAAACAAAAAAAAACAAACAAAAAAAAACCCACCAAAACAAAATCACACAGTATGCAAGTGAAAAATCTGTGCAGTAGTTACTGCATATACCTGCATCTAACAGAAATTTGTCATGAACATGGAAGGCAAGAGATGCTCATTCACCAGTTTATTCAGTTGCAACTATTTTTTTTTTTATTTTTCCTTTTTGTATTACAATTCTTCCTTAATGGAGAGAAATAAATGGGTGATTGTCTTCTGAAAGAAATGTTTTGGGTTTTTTAAATGCTTCATAAAAGTAAAATACCTTAAATAAAAATTATTTGATCCTAGACAGATAAAGSAGAAAATAGGGAAAAAATCCTTCCTGAAAACATCTTCATTGATGAAATTACCAATGAATAAGCACACTCTTTAATGTTGTTTTTCTGAGAGATGAGAAGGTTTTAGTGTTTGATGTAAATTTAAATGTGATGTCTCAATGAACTGCACAGGTAATGAGCTCCCTTGCCCAATAATGCCTGGGAAAATGTCACATGGTACATAACAAGATCAAATAGTGTTTCTAAAGCAAACATTATTTTAAAGAATTGTGGTATTTACTCAGCCATTCTCCCTAAAAGTAAAATCTCTTTCAATGGTAGGAGCTTCATTTCAGGGAGGTGGGCACTAAGAAAGCAAGGAGCTCAAAGAATTCTGTCCTTTAAATCTGTGCAAGATATATTTCTTACGTGTTACTGTATAAAATGGTGAAAGATTCTACTATGAAAGCTAAGTGATTTATTACCTTGATATGGAGCACAGGTGAACATATTTCTTCCTTTTTCACTGATACCATTAAGAAGTATTGCTTCATTTATCTTACACATTCTACCTTCATTTATCTTACATATTTTACCTTCAACACTTGTTAGCAAGCTGCAATACAAACTTTTAAAAGAAACTTTTGATGCTCAAATAATGAGATTCCTCTGTAAAAAAATACAGTTCCAGAGGCTCTGGAACATTGTTCTTTGCACTCCTTCTGTAGGGAGAATATTAAAAATAAATTAAAAAATAAATTAGTGAATAATCTTGAAAGAACAGAAATATTAGGCCCCATCTTACTAACTATCCTCTCTTTAAATGWAAACAAAGCAAAAGCCTTTTTATATGTAAACGAACTTTAAAAATTCTTAGTTGGGTAATTWAATGATAGCAGATGAAAATAGTGAATACTTCAAAGTTTATGCTATTGAATGATGAATTATATTTGTTCTTGACTCATATGGTGAATAAAYCAACCAGATTAGTAGTACAATTAAGCCATGGGAAGAAAAAATAATATGGAGAGCATCAAAATGAGACATTACAGCAACCAGTCAAGGAAAGTATTACAAACTAACTAATTTTTAAATATGAAGAAGCAAATAACTCTCCCCTTGCCTCCCCCATGATGCCAGGAGCTGCAGCTAAGCTCCTTGGGGCAAAACTTTGAAACTCAGCAGAGAGTGGTTTACATAAAACAAGGGTTTACCAGGCTGGAATGCATTCTCTGTGCATTTCTATGAATGGCGTTCAGTGAAGTTGTAATAATAGCATACATGGGTGACATATGGAGCTAAGAAACYCAAGGGGGAAAAAAAGAAAATATATATTAGCGAAGGTAAAGTCTAATAACTGAAGTAAAATAAATTGTAAGATTTGCCTTCTTTCCTTGTGTCCCGTCCCRCTCGAAAGAGGGAGTCGGGGAGGATTCTTTTAATAGAYTTTTTGGACAAAAAATGAAGCGCAAACGCGGCAATATTATATCTGAGAACTGTTTATTGATAAAGAAGGGTAAGTGTTCCTACCACTTCCTACCAAGGGAGGAATAGAAAAGAGGGGAAAGGAGAAACGGAGAGAGACAGAATAGGAGACAGATTGTTACCGCTGCACCCCGGGCACCCCGTAGACGTTGGCAGAAGGAGAGTGTGTGTGTGTGTGTGTGTGTGTGTGTGTGTGCTGCGAAACGCGAGGAGCCTGCGCGGCTTTTGAGGCGGCTGGGCGCGATTTCCAAACAGCAGCGGCTGCGTGTCCTTCTCGACAGCGGAGAAGACGAATCCGTGGCTACGGGCACACTCGTGAGATCACTGCGGCTGCTGTGGGCAGGCTGGCGCTGCGGGCACTGCTGGACACGCGGCTGCTGTGGGCACTGCTGGACACGCGGTTGTGGGCAGGCTGGGGCTGTGGCACTCACGACAGCGGCTGCTGCAGGCCGCGGCTCCATCGGGAAGACACCAAACATGAGGTTGTCGCAGGGTCGAGATGCCTCGGGGAAGCGGTGAAACAGAGCACACGGAGAAGACAGGTGCGAACAGGGARGGCAGGACCACAGGGAGAAAAGGAAAAGCGAAGGAGCAGGGGGAGGCCAAGGTGACCCTCGAGGCGGGCCCCCGGTACCTCCAAGAACTCCAAAGGAAAATGGCCCCCGTTGTGTCGCCGTTCGCTGCTTTTATATGCCTCGCCCTCCCATAGCGTGATTTCCCGCGCGTTTTTTCCGCACGCTGTTTTCCTGGGCATCCGGGCATCTACCTCACCAGCAATGGGGGCAGGGGGTTGCAGAGCAGTGGGGGAAGCTGTCTGTGCCATGACTGGCTGCCAGGCAAAGCCTCCTGAGGGACAGAGCTCCCAGCAAGCACACTACTCCCGGAAGCCATCTTTTACCTCGTGGAACATATGATGAGGCATGAATAAGAATCAGACTGGTCTCTATCACYTTGTCTCCTTTTTTCCTACCTTTGGACTCACTACAAGCTGTGTGAATTAATCAAAATGTAATTGTTTCTACTGTTGAAGGCCAAGTCTGAAAAGCCAAAAATGTATTTTAAATCAAAAAAATACAAATCTCTGGCCATCCTTCCATGTCACTTGTGACACATAGCTATCCTGACTGTCACTGACATTCTATGTCTACCTGGGAGTTCCAACTAATAACACTCTCTGTGTCGAACAAAGTGTTACTTCTTCATTATACAGTCATCACACTATTAAGATTTCTCTGAGGAACCAATAGCTTTTCTCTGAACTACTTCTTATTTATTTTTTACCTAGAAAAGGAAGTTTGAATAAACATCATGTGGGTTTGTTTTTGTTTTGATTGGGGTGTATCATGTAACTTTAAATGGCATTAAAAAAWTACTGTGATAAAATTACTATGGTAAAATTATTATGGTGAAATTACTATGTGACTGGGGTGTGCAGGAGTCCAGCAGGGYTCCCCTCKGGTCTCTGAATCTGCTGCTGTGAAGGGGCTGCACTCCCAGCAGTGAAAGTCTCTGGCTTGGGWGTGTGACTGCCTGAGAGGCTCAAGAGTAGTCAGATTGAGAATTTTTCTTAACAATTTAAAATTTCAGTGTTCATTTTGCTTCAATTGTAAATGTTTCATTTATTCACACATGCATTAAGAGACACAACATCCCCATTCCGTAAAAAAAAAGAACCACCCTAGCAGAAGGCCAAGACAGATAAACATACACATAGTTTACTCCATAGAAAAAGCCCAAGGGTGTTACCAAGGCTTCTGCTCCAGTGGTAAAACAAAGCATGCAAAATACCATAATGACCCCAACAAGGGGACCAAGCCCTCTGCTACAGAGAAACAGCACATAGTATGGAATATCAGTTTTGGTCAAGTAGAGTCATCTGTCCTGATTATCTCACCTACCAACTTTTCAAATCCCAGCTTACTGGTGAAGGGACTGTGCCACTACTGCTCAGCAGCAGCCAAAGTTCYGGTGTGTTTGTTATCAACACCTTTCCAGCTACCAATACAAAGAGCAGCACTTTGTTGAACACTATGTGGGATGTTGGGGGGGAWATCTTAAACTTAATCAGACCCAATTCACACCTCCTGTCCTAAAATCTTAGGACAAATTATTACTCTTACATTCTTTCTACCCTGAGGTGAGTTTATCAACTTTATTTTGGTATGACTGTGATTCTTTCTTGGGACAGAAAGGATACTGCTTAGACTTTTACTGAATCAGCATTCTAGGCTCATTTAGGTTTTGCATCACAAGAAGAATTGATTTAAATTAATTTTTCACCCTGAAAACTTTTGCCAATTTTCATTAAAACAGTAAAGCTACCATTGCCTGACAACTGTGTCTGGACTCTRCAGTACATGAATATGAGTAACAGCTATTTTTTTTGTATCAGAGGTGAGTGGAAAATATTTTTTTTTAAATATTCACTCTTCTTCATGAAAAACAGCTGGAATGTTTGTAGAGTTAAATCTCTCACTGTGAAAATTTAAGACCTTGGCTGACTGTAAATGTGGCAAACATCCAGAAKTCAACATGCTCTTTGGAGGTGAACCCTTCAAGCTCAGCTCCTTGGTATTGATTGTGACATTTTCTTGTCAGCATGAACATCCAATATCCAACTCAGGCAATATTTCTCATTAAGTTGTATAGACTATGGGCAGCATAAACTTAAACAAATGTGCAGTGTCAGAGCACAGGCAAAGTGCAACACCTAGTTTTAATAAACTGAAAACAATCCAGCTGACAATAACCCTTAATTTTACCTTTGACTCAGTTTATGTTTTATACMATCCAGCATTCCTCCTTTTATCATTAATTTAGCTTCTGCTTTTGTAATCTTTTTCTTTTTCCCAAGTGAGTGGCTTCATAGGAGGCTGCTTCACTGAATCCAGCAATAGTGCTCTCATTAGCAGCAATGGTCCAGTAACAAGCTCATCTCTAGCAGAGCAAAGTTTTTATTGCTATTGCTTTGTTAAGTGCTGAATACTCTTCTCTGGCTTATAATTCAAGTATTAATTCTTCACTAGACTCACGGGTTTTAAAGCGTGAAGARATTAACATGATCAGCTAATCTAGTATCTTGCATAACGTAGAGCATATAATTTCACTTCATTTTTGTAATGCGTTCATCACTTCTAACTATACTACCTCCTTCCAAAAGTCAGTTCTCTTGAATGAGTGACATCATATAAAGTAGAAGGTGTCCTGGCCTTGACAAATTATTGCAGTCCTCATTAAATCACAGAAGAGTTATATTTAAATTTTCAGTGGAATCAGTAAAATCAAAAAGACCAAGTGCAGGAAGTTGTAATTACAGAGTCATTTTGATGTCAGAGTCTCTTTTCAAAAGGAGATTGTATACCTGTGGAGGASATCCAGGGCCTGTCTGGTGATCTCAGAAGCTCCTGATAAACTGACCAAGCTGTCTGTGTGGTGAAGCATCCCTTGATTKTATCAGATGGGCCATGATTCACTCCACTGTCTGCTGCCCAATCAAGGTGGGAAACAAAGGATAAGCAATTAGCCTTGGTTACCTTGGCAAACCATTTACCTGAATGGTAACCTGAGTGAAGGACTATTATTGTGAATTGTTAACTTTTTTCCCAGTGGCCTGGTGGCTGTTTTGGATTTGTGCTGAACATGGGTTGATAACAGAGAGATGTTTTTGTTATCGCTGAGCAGAGCCAAGGCCTTTTCTACTTTTCGTACGGCCAAATACAGAACTAAATTTCAGAAATCCTATGTATTCCTTGCACAGAGTTAATTTGCCTTTTCAAAGACAGAGTAAATTAGGCATGTAATCACAATTGACMTAACAGAATCATAGAATTATTTTCAAAACCTTAAATTTACCAAAGCTTCAAAGACTATATCCCATATATATATGTATATATAAAATGAGCATGTCTCAATGACTGTAAAAGACACGAAAGAAAAATTAGATCTTTAGAAATTCAAATAAACCAGAAATTGGAAGGAGGAGGAAAAAAAAGATGAGTAGAAGAAAAATGATAGGAGAGGAAAACCCTAAAAACCAGAGAAATAGTTTGAATTACAGCATTGGGAATGGGGGAATAACTTTATGGTTTTGTGAAAAAGCTCAGCATTGTAGTTGGATGAGATTTAAATTGCAAAGGGTTTTCCATATTAATAGGAAATAACAAGGTTGCTAAATAACAGTATGGTAGATGTTGTTAAATCAGCAGGTCCAGATAATTTTGCCTGCAAGTGCTGTAAAGAGTCAGCTGAGCAGATCTCTTGATCATCAGTGATGATTTTCAATAAGTCTTGGAGCATTGGAACATTTCCAAAGGGTTGGAATGAAGCTAATGTTATGCCAATATTTTAAAAGTATAAATGGGACATCTAATTATAGGCCTGTCATCCTGACATTGATCCCAGACAAATTATGGAACAAGAGATATGGGATTTGATGAATAACCTATTAAAAGAGGATAATATAATTAATAGCAATCAGCATAGGCTTATAGGAGAGACATACTTTTGAACTTGCTTGTAAGCTGATCAGGAAAAGCTATCATTGAACTTGGATAAGGATGATGCTGATGGTCTTGTTTTACTTCTAAAGGTCATTTAGTCTCCTACTGAACATGCTGATTAACAMAGAAGAAATTGCAAATACCAACATTATATATGCTAACTGAATTAAAGGTTCTAACATGTAGGCTTTAATATACTGCATTTAAAGAACTATCAGTGAGCATGTGTTCTTCTAAAAAGATGCCAGAGGGGCTTATTTTTGGCTTTATTTGCAGTCTCAGTATAACAGCATTATTGTTGGAAAAAAAATAGTGGATAACACGGCAACTGGAGGAAGGGTAAATGAGGAAWAGGAAAGATTGCTGACAAGGAGTTGGAATCCACCAGATATCAGATGTAAAAAATTCTTTATCATAGACAATGAAAATTATATATCTAGGGATAAAAATGTAAAGACCACTTATGAAATGGGAACTCTGTCCTAAGAATTAAAAATCTAAAACCTTGAGGATGACAAAYAGCAACGTGCTATGCTTGGAAGAGCCTAAGGCAATCCTGTGCAGCATTCTGACTCTTTCTTGGAATTATGAAGGCTATGCTATCTCTGTCCTCCTCAATTAAAGAAAGATATTCATATATTGAAAAAAAAAAGTACCAAGAAATATTGTAAATGTACCTAAGCATCAGGAAATAAATCTTACACCTAACTTAAGGTACTGTTTTAAATTTTTTCTGATAGAGCAATTCCTTTGCCTCTTTTAGCATAGAGAGCATGGCAACAATTCTGGTAGGAAGAAGTCAGCTTTTCCGACATTCCCAAGGCGTTCCATCTGCTTAAGAATTACACAAGTTAAAGGATTCATTTGACCATAAGCTGTCTGTACTTACATTCTGAACAGAAATATGGCTATGGAAAAATGTGATAACCAGAATCCATTAACCAGACAGTGAAGCTTCTCTTTTTTTTTTTTTTTTTCTCTGTAAAATCATATACTAATTCTTACAGAAAATGTAGTTATATCATTAGCTGTGAGCTTGTTCAACTGCAATAATTTCCCCTACTAATTGATTTCCACGAGTCAGCACTGATACATCATTCACATATTGCATTGCTTTTGCTATGTGCTGTCCTTCACTATGTAACTCAATAGCATTTATGAGATTTATGGCTGATGACAATCCACTGCACAAACCTTACTTTAAATACTCAAATTTGAGTGAATTATTCCCTTGCTCTTTTTATCTTTTTACTCATCAAAAATGGAAAAAAGACCCCTGAAACAAAACTCACCAAAAGTTTGAAGAATAATTATAGCCATTAGTAAAAGGAGTAACACAGATGACTTCTTGGGCAACAGAAATTAAGAGTGTAATGTGTAAAGTCAGAATTTGCTTTTGAATTTAGCTGKTTTTCATCCAGCTTGCAACAAATTTGCCTCCCTTTGGAATGAAACACATGAAGTATTATATTCCAAATGTTTGAATTCCAGGGAATGTTAAATATTTCTCTATTTTAGGGAATAAAGAATAGTCATTCCTCTTTTTTATAACTAAAAAATAATGCTTTAAAATGATTCAGTTTCACCTGGCTGTTATGCAATAATGTATTTTGAGTTCCTTCTCTAAGGCATCAAGTCTTCTAGTCTACACTAAAATACACTACTTGTTTGAGATTATTCCCAGCCCTTTCTAAGGAATTCYTGTGAATCAAAATTAACATATTATAACCATAAAAAATTACTTTACTGGATGCTGACCATATGAGTTTCCATTGATTTCAACATGGTATTAACTAAATCCCTCAAGTAGGAATGTCAAGGAGAAACATGATTTCATAATGCTGACTAATTCAGAACTCTTCTGCATAGGAAACAAAAAATTACTTGAAGAAATAGCTGCTTGTTTCAGTGCTGATCATTCCACTGCTGTTTTTCGATTGTGCAAACAATAGTAATCTAAAATCCAAAATTAAGAAATCTTGAAAGAACATGAATATTTTGAATCTCAAGCTTAGCACAAAACTGAGTTTGCTTTGCAGCTCCAATGCTACCATACTGCACCAGTATCAGTAATGTCAAGTGAAGTTAATGCAAACACCTAGAGCCTTTCCATGTAATRAGTGTTATTTTGAAAAAGAGTTATTAATAAGAGTCTTATTTTATTATATACGGTATAAAACTCTCTAAATACTGCTATCAAAATGGTAGAGCAGTTAACGAGCAGAAACACATGTAAGAATATGACTTTCCAAAGATGCAATGGCAGAGTTAAATTTTCACTGGAGAATGATTTTATAACAAGCAAAAAATACTTTATCCTGCTATTAATTGATTGGCAAAAACTAGCACAATGACTATGATTATAACAAATTACGTGGCTCCTAAGTATTTCACTGATGCACACTGCCAAGGTACTGGAGTGTGAAATTAGTGAAGCACTTATGCAATATACAGGCATTGTGAATATGATTATATCTAAGAGCTGATTCTAGTAATGATAACTTGAAGCTCATGCTTGAACAATTACTCACTTTCATCAGGTGAAAAAGGTGACAATTTTAATGTTAAAGGTCTCTATCCTGATCCCTCCAGCATCTGTATGGATGTAGCCATGCACTAGTGTGGAAAGAGATTATTTTCTTTTGAAGGGTCTAATCTTATCTCAGTTCTGTGTGGTGAATATGTGGCTAAAGGAATTTCAGTGTTGCACACAGAATACTAAGCCATGAATTACATTTAAAGAATGGAAGGGAATAGAACAGAACACAATASAATAGTTCAGTTTAGAGGGACCTACATAAGTAATTTAATCCAGCTGCAAGATTTTGCTCATATACTTTACAGGCCAAAAGCCTGCTATTATGTTGTGCACTGACTGCAAAATTATAAGGTGGGTCAAAATTATGCATAATCTAAAATGACACAGTAACGACTATGAAATGAGAAAAAGCATCAGGCTGAAGCTTTAGATCACAGTGTCTATCTGGATACGTAGGGTCAGATGCTCATGAATGTAGGCAGATTGTGCACTTGCTTCAGTTCATGGTGAATCAGTGATAAATGGTGATCAGTGATAAACCAAAACCAGTGGCACTTCTTACAGGAAGAAGTTCAGGTAAGTTTCTTTCTCTTTTTCAATGGAATCATTCTGGAAGGTACAGGCTCTCCACCCTGTGGAGAGCACAGCTGGAAAATCTATAGGGACAATCTATAGGCACATGGTGAGACCCTTGGGGTGTCCTGCAGAGGGACCGAAGCTCGAGTCAMTGATCCTGATGAGTCCCTTCCAACTCAGCATATCCTATAATTCTACGGATTGAGACCTAGATTAAAAAGAAAAAGACCAGGCATGAAGATATATCTTGAATTGTGCAAAGCAGTTTTGACCTTTGCTACAATCCCTGGTGAATCTCAAATGTGTATGTAGTGTGAGCTGACAGTTCCCTGTGCAGTTGAACATGTCATCCAGCATTCCTAGAGTACCAGTAGACAAAGTCTGAGTTTTRAAAGAATCTTATTCTCTTGAAATCTATAAATTATGCCAATGTACAGTCCCAGTATTTAAAGTTGTTTTTATACAGTGACTGAATTGACATAATCTCTTATTCTGTCACTAAAGCCAAACTGCACAGAGCTTCCCATGAGCTGCTGCTTGAAAGGAAGAAAACCCCCAACATTTCTTTGAATATGGGCCAGAAAATATCTTGTTTTTCAGGCAAATGCAATCACAAATACACAGAGGTAGCTGTCCTAGACATCTTTAACTTTCTACTCCTTTGTATTGATGTCCWCAAGCAAGAATTCTTAATTTCATATTTGAACATATTACCTACTGAATTATAAATCTAGAAACACTGACAACTAGCCTCAAGTAAATTTATTTTAATATAATCTGAAACTTTTATTTGKATCCTGTCTTCCTCCAATAGCAATTCAATCACAAAGATAATTTGCATGACTAGCTGGAAAACTATTTTTCAATACTAAACATGAATACATGAAAACCCATTCTGGTTTATTTCAAAACAAATCTGAACACAGTCCTTTTCTGTTGATCCTGAGATTCATGAATCTACAGAATAAGCACATTTTTAAAAAATATTTGAGGGAGATGGCTCAGGTACTCTTAATGAGACAATAACTTTCATCTTTCCTCAAAATTTTAATGATAAAAATGGGTGGGATTATTAACAGTCTTATTCCAAGAACTTTCCAATGACTTGGCTTTAATATGAGCCACAAAATTAATGTCTGAGAGTGTAAATACCTTGTTTCATTCTAAGCTGACCATGAGCTAATACAACTGTTGCCAGTCATGTGCCATTTTGTAAGTAACCAGTCTGTTTCAGATTCCTGTGTGATGGAGACAATATTCATGGATGCTGATATTTTCTCTGAGAAGTTACTGTAGGAACGTACCATGACCACTGTTGATTCATCTTTGTCAAGAAATTTTTGTTTCTTTGTAGTCGGTTATCCACCCTRTATGAATTTCTCTCACAACACCTTAGACCTTTTCAAGGAGGAGACAGAGATTACTTTTTATCCTCATTCAGAAAAACACACTGATCAAATTTTTGTCTTTATTTCTACAAAGTCCATATCAGCAAATTCAGTTTTCAAGGTACTAATCTGTACTCTTCATTATATTTTTTTCTTTAATTACTCAGAATCTTCAGAAAGATAAATGTTCCTCTTCTGCACTTGAAGATGATCAGAGTGTTTATTTATAATGCTACTGGGAAAAATAAGTATATTCACCTTCTGTCACAGCATATTTTGCCTTTCCCCACACCTCAGGGGGATATGAGGACCAGGGACCATTGTGATAGGCAATAGTGTGAGATGGAACTGAGACTGGCTGAATTAAAAACTGGGATGAAAAGAAATAAATAAAATCAGGTGATGAGGAATAAGAGAAGGASCTAGTGAAGACATGAAGTCTTAATATAATGATTGAAGCGTGGTCAAGACAGATAAAGAAAGGACTCTAAGGAAAATTTTAGAAGCATATGAATAAAGAGTAGAACAAAATTTGAGAGGCAACTCCTGGAAAAATATTTGTCTTGGTATCAGGAATCCCTTTCAGAAGAGGAACAATATAGAAAAACTAACAAACAAAACCACGCTAAAATATAAATAGGGGGATGTCACCACTAGCATCATATCTCTTCCCATTTGTCTACCAGTYAGAAATACCTGCACAGAGGAATACTGAAGGGTCCCATAATTTTCATTTATAAAACATTACAGAGGAAAGCCCAATAAAGTGAAGCAATAATAGTCTGAGCAATTAGTTCTTATTATTCAATTTGCAAAATTGTAAAGATTGATATCTTTCATCAAATGTCACTGAAACCTTCTTTCTTCATCCTTATAAAAACACAAACTAGGGATTTTGCTTTACTCCATCACCCACAGAACAGGTCCAGCCAATGAAACTGAAGGTCCCTGTCATCCAGTTAAGGACTCAGGTTTAAATGCAAATTGTATTGTATATTGGAATTTTTRGTTTCTTCCACTTACTTTTACAAGATATGCATGAAAAAAATCCATAACACATCTACAAATACGACATCAGATTCTCAGATTTTTTCTCTGACCTGACACAGAATGTGTAATAATTTGTAACAAAGATTAAAATGAGGAGGAAGAAGAAAAGAAAATGTTCTCTGAATAAAAGAGAGAGACTTGTAGGTCA
Source organism: Malurus melanocephalus (assembly GCF_030028575.1). Lineage (NCBI taxonomy): Eukaryota > Metazoa > Chordata > Aves > Passeriformes > Maluridae > Malurus > Malurus melanocephalus. The sequence goes on from NW_026623558.1 coordinate 522,247, forward strand.
GATACTGGTCTTTCCCTCAGGAGACCAGTATTAATTTCCTGATTCAATAAGAGATTCATTGTGTAATACTGAGCAGATCGGTGTCTCTGTCTCCCAGTTGCAGAGTAAAGATAATGCTGTTTAAAATTCTCTAACCACAACATCCCAAAACCTGCTTTGAGTTGCTTGCTGAAGCTTTCTAATGATTTTATATTCACAAGTTTGTACAGTCTCTCTTAGGGAGATGCTGAAKGGAAGGAATAAATCAGCATGTCCTTTCCCACCAAATATTTCCTTTTTCTGTGATCATCTAACCTGACGGGTTTTGTTACCATCCAGATTCTCTCACCAYATTGTCCTTGTATTGGCCTGGTAACTCATAGTCAAACTCCAAGACCACTTTGGGGAGTATTCAGCTTATTTTTATTTGTTTATTTTTGTCTTCTTTATTTATTGTCTTTTTAATTTTTGCTTCCACCAAGAATATCACATTCTCTGCATCTGTAAATTCTAGCTTCAAGAAAAATCAGGGATGTAAGCAAGTGCATGTARCTCCATCCTTAGAAAGTTTGGAGCCCAAAAAAAACCTACCATAAATCTACAGAAAAGGATTGATAGTGAGATGTGGACAAAAGAGTATTTGGTGCTCAGCAACCCAGCAGCCTCTGCCCAACACCCTCAAGTCATTCATGACAAAACAGATCTCATTAATTACATATTGCAATTTGTACCAGAATAATATTCCATTTGTGACTCTGACCATAAAAAATGAAGTGACATCTTAAAGCACAGAAATAATTTTTGAAAAAAATTACTTCTCAAAAAAAAATTTGTATGTTATGTAAACAACACTGTGAAAAGACCATTTCTACATTAAATTATCCCAGCTGGGTGTCTAGTGTGTTCTAGTTTTGAAAAAGTGATTCTCAAATGACGCTATAAATTTCACACAAATGTTCCAGTTATTTACCAAATTATTAAAACCAAATATATTACTGTCATATTACAGATTTTTTTTTTCTGTAATCTTAAAAATTCTGCTTCAGACATGCTCCTTTACTGCTATTTATCAATCTTGAAAATATTTTATTTTCATATGGCAATGACAGAAAGTTGAATATGAGTCAGCAGTGCCCTGACTGCCAGGAGGGCCAACCCTGCTCTGGGGAGCATCGGGCAYRGMATCRCCAGYGGGGTGAGGGAGGGGATTGTCCTGCTCTACTCTGACCTGCATGGCCTCAACTCAACTGCTGGGGACAGTTTGGGGTGCCAGAACATAAAAAAATATATTAAACTATTAGAGACTGCCCAAAGGAGGGCAACAATGATGGYGAAGGGCCTTGAGGGGAAGCCATAGGAGGGACACTTGGTTTGTTCAGCGTAGAGAGGAGGGGACTGAGGGGAGACCTCACTGAAGTCACAACTTCCTCTTGAGGGAGGAGGAGGGGCAGACACTGATSTCTGTGGTGACCAGGGACACTCACGAGGGAATGTCCTGAAGTTGTGTCAGGGGTGGTTTAGGTTGGGTAACAGAAAAAGGTTCTTCCCCCAGAGGGTGTTTGGGCACAGGAACAGCTCCCCGGGGAAGGGGTCACAGCACCAGCCTGACAGAGCTGAAGATGTTCTTGGGCACAGGGTGCGACTCCTGGGGAAGGTGCTGTGCAGGGCAGGGAGTTGGACTTGACAGTCCTTGTGGGTCCTTTCCAACTCAGCTTATTTTTTTATTCTATGATAACTTTTCTCAAAAAAGTGTTTTGAAGCTGTATTCACTTTAATAATTTAAAAATAATACTGATCATGTAATGTTTGAAATGYCTATTTCAAATACATTGTAGGCTTTTTATATTGCATCTTTTTATTATGGAGTTTTCTGAGGTAGGGAGCTGATTTTTTTTTCCAATCAAGCTGTTTTATATTCATAAATTAATTAATTTTGATTAAAAAAAATCATTGCAGGCCAAACTCACAATGTCACATAATTAGTGTTGAATTCTTTCCTTCTTGAGCTGGATAAGCTCTCCAAAATTAACAAAGCAAGTTTGAATGCAGTTATTTTCTCCTGTCTTAGCTATCTGGCTTTGGATGAGAAGACSTATCTTCGGTGAGTACCTGTCTTTTTCATTTGAATTTGGGGTTTATGTGAGGGGAAGAGGACTCCCTTGTCTGTGTTTTGAGTTAGAAATGGGAGCCAGAAATTGTAAGTCCATAGCAGTGGATGCTTTTTTAAGTCTGYCTCTGAGATACTCATTCCCTTACTTTAGGACCCAGATGGGGCAATCTATAATCTAAACAAATATCAATRATCTAAACAAACCAATAATCTAAACAAATTAAAAATTCATACAATTGGACCTTCTTTGTGTATTTCAGATGTCTTGAGGAATCTCTCTCCTGTTGTCTGATCCAAATCAAATACAGGGAAATGTGAGTTCTTCTATCAAATTCCAAAGCATACCCATCAAGCAGTTGTTTTGAGGTGGCACACAACATCTTCTTTGTGAACTCGCTATCAGCCTCAATGCAGCATTGATATATTTTATTTAGAAATATAATAGRCATTATTGTCTCTTCCCATAATACTACTAAGTACTTAGAACTTTCCAGCACTAAGAAAAGCAATCAGGTTCTTTTCAGTAATTTCCTTCTTTAGTCACTCTTGAAATGTCAGAATGGAAAGAACCCTTAAATCAGAGCATGTATCATCATTACATGCATTTTAAGAAAAAATACAAGTACCAAGCTGGTAAGAAATGCATTACTTCTAAGAGAGGCTTTTGTCATACTGTTGTCATTTGTTTATGTCTGAATTGCTATAATTCTTAAATACTAATCTTAATTTAGGCCAATAATACTAGACCTGCAGTAGACAGGTACTGCATTCTTTAAGGGGGTACACTTGCTTCAAATTGTCATGGCATTGACTGGCCCCACAGAATCAATTCTGCCTGTAGGATTAGTGACCAGCAGCAGAGGTGAGTACAGAAGCAGCTGTGTATAACAGCAGCTGCAAAGGATGGGCGAGGGAGCACTTTCATACCTCCACCAAATTTTACTGAAACTCTGTACAGCTGATCAGAGAATTACAGCCCAAATAATCTCAGCCCAAATAATCTCAGTGCCAAGAACTGATCCTGTTGAGAATTCCAATTTGAACATTTTTCTAATTAAATCGGTAAGCTACACATCTGTGTGGTTCAGGGTGGGGGATGGGGTGTCATTTTTCTGCTGAAGTCATCCTGAACTTTTCTTCATGGATCTTTTGTGCGAAWTTATTTACATTTTCATAAAATTGCATATTTCATTGCAGTATTGGTCTCTACTGCATTAGAAAGTCTAAACCTCAAATAGCAGACTTTTGAAAAACTATCTGTAACCAAGCAAGCTAATTAAAGTCTCAAATGCCACTCCCTCTTTAGGTGGCAAAACCACAAAGGAAGTGTTAAAAACCAGGCTGCCCCACCCTAAATAAAGCACAAATGGTTTTTTTTTTTTTCTCGTAGAGGTGCTGACACACTGCATTAATTGGTAACCTGGTCCTTCCTAATCATTGCAGCACAAAAGTGTAATCAGTGAGGCACGGATGTAAAATCAGGAGATGGAGTGTGGGGCAGAGAAGTCAACTCTTAYATGCTGGAGGCTGCTGAGAATCCTTCATTACTGCTCACTACCGTCAGCAAAAGAAACGTGTGTGGAGGTGCCTGATCAGCAAGGTGAAGGGAGAATTCTACTGCTTCTTTTCCCCCAGCATCAGGATGGGTTTATATCGTCACAATAAAYGAATTAAGGGAGTGTCCAGAAGAAAGCCCCCTTGGAATTCTTCATGCTGTTTGGGAAGGATGAAGGTTGATGCTTTCCTCTGAGCTCAGGAGTAGCTCCCACTCGCACTTGAGCCAGAGTTTTGTGCACTGCACAAAGGCTGACCATGTCAGGGCTGTTTCAAAAAAGATGGAAGTAAAACTGAAGGATTCATATATCTGAGCTGAAAATATTACTGCATGATAAACCGTTATTTCTATTCCTTTCAAACARATTAAAATATGAAATTACATATCTATATATATAAATCTATAATAATAATATATATAATCTATATATAAATAATAATAATATATATTATCTATATATAAATCTATAAATCTACATATCTATAATATTTCTTAAAAAACTGTTCCCCTTTTAAGTCAATTTGGTGCAACATGAAGGAAATACATAACCTCCTTCTTTTTAAAACATATTTTAGATAAAACAATATTTTGGTCAAATGATGTACAGATTTCTATTTTTCTTTGAAAAGTAATTTCAAGGTCAGTATAGACACATTAGCTTGTCATACTTCTATGCCAGAAACACCCAAGCAAATTTCACCCATTTTATTTTGCAAATTCTAGAACTTTCTGAATTAGAAGTGGATCAGAAATAAATATTTCAAATTTATTAGGACTGCTCAGAAAATATGGTGAAAATCTGCTGTGGAAAATTTATTGAAGTTTACAATTGACTCAGTAACAGCACAAAATTGAGAACTTTCACTTTGTCTATAAAGAAAATCCTGTAAAAATATGTATATTAATAAAAGYTATGGTCAAACTCACTCTACCTTCTCTAACTGAAGCTCTTGTRTGCTTGACGTTTTAGGCCCTGTCTATAATTCTCATTTATTTTGTCTAGAAAATGCTTTCCTAAAAATAAAAAAAAAAAAACCTTGAATTTTATATGTTCCCACTAACTTTTTCAGTCTGGATTAATAGACRTATTTTGACAAAATTTATTTCCTCACAAATTCCAAGCTGTTCTTTCTCCAGCTTTCTCAAGTTTTAGTGATACAGATAAAACTGGACATAAATCTGGATTTTAAAACCTAATCCACATAAACCAGTGTTGACCAGACTGAAAATAAAAGCAGAATATAATCTCTTTAGTGAGCTGTGGTGATAACAGGCTTGATYGCATCAGAAGGTTGAACTTAGAATTGTACTTCTTGATTTCTAGAGTTGCTGCATTCTAGAAACTGAAACTTAATTATAAACCATTGCCACATGCTCAAACAGATAAGATAGATGAGACTAATACCAGTTACTGTTGCTTGATAGCCTGTTAAAGAGATTATATGTGCCATCATGATTTGTCCATTGCCTCTTCTCTGAGTGAGAGGATACTTGATTTGTTTTATTTGTATTATATCCCACTTTCAAAACAGAGATTAAATCAATTTAATTTTAATAAAATAASACTGCTAAATGGAAATGTATTTTATCAGTCTGTATCATTTGATTGGTATGGATTTAAGAGGAAAAAAGAGACATAATTCAAATTACTTTTTTTAAGAAATCACTTAGAAAGCAAAAGTCTCTATTCACACTTGAGATTTTAATCAAGAATGCAGTTCCGCATCATATACCATTACCAAGAAAATTTTGCTGCCAGAAAAATAGAGAAAGAATAGAGTMATGAGCCTGAAACACACAGTCATTCAAACATGAGCACAGAGAGCCTGAAAGAATACACMGATCTCAGGGAGTCCAATGTAGAAGGCTGTTTCCAATTCTCCCACCCAAGGGATTCCAGTTTTTCTTTCAACATAGGGCAGGTGTGGCATATTATTTTTTTTGATGGAGATCTTGTCAAGTCCTTAAAATAATTAGATTCATACAACTCTTTCACTTGACATGTCCCTCTGTTCTCAGAGGAGAAGCTTTCATTCTTGAATTCCTAGCTTTAATGAACTCTTTCCATGCCATATGATAACTAAGAGATAAAATCGCTTGAATTTTGAGAAGTATGGAATCTGGTGCATATTCTAATATTTCCAACTGTCCTAAAGACTGGGTCTCCAACTGCAATGCTTAACTATGCTAGACATTCACTCTATTAAAGCATGATAAAAGGGATATTTTGTTGAATACAAATAGTTATTAAAGATTGTTTAAAATGTATMTACTCCATTGTACAAGACTGAGAAAAATTGAACGTGTAAAATCAGTTGATGCGCTATTTGTTATCCAGTTCTTCTGTAAATTATGCTTTTTTTTTTTTTAAAGAACACATAGTTAAATTCAAGAACATAATAATTTACACCCAGCTCAAAGTTTCAGAATTCAGGATACTTCCTATAAAGTGTTTGGAATGAGGGAAGCCTCAGTAAGATGTTTGATAACATTCATAGCTATGGTCAAGATTTTGATTAACACAATATACAGAAGAGTAATATAGTACAAGGAATTTGTTTATATAATCAAGGACAGCCTATATGCAGGATTGAGGAGGTTATMATTGAAAGCTGGTGTCATAACTGCAGGATGAAAGAAAAACATTGTAAAAGCTCAGTCTTCAAGTTCAGTGTCATTATGGTTCTGCAAGGTTGTTCTGACACAGTTTATGGATGCAATGCTCACCATTTGGGTTTTGACAGAAAGGACAGTGCAATCCATACAGTGAGGAATGACCCTGAGACAATGGAYATTGCCAGCAGGACAATTCTGGGCATAAATGAAAATAAAAACAAATCAACCACTAAAACAGATTTGAAAACAGAGAAAATGTGCTGAATTTCTTTCTATGATCAGTGTCTGAATTTCCTACCCTAAAGATTTTGACTGTCCCATATGAAAAGAGGTTATTTTGGCTTCACCTATTACAGTAGAGAAACATAATCTGAAACTTTTGTTTTGGCAGCTGCAGATAAATTTACTTGCTAGAGCAAATACCTCTTATTGTCACAATTGGAATTTTTGCTGCATACACGAATCTGCGTGATTTACAGTACTGCCCACACTCATTTGATGATGATTTCAGGAGGGCTAAGAACTCCAAGAAACTTTTTGAAAGAGGATGTTCAGAACAGAGMAACTTCTATATCTTCTGTTTCGACTGTCTTGATTTAACCCCAATCAGCAACTGAGCCCCACCCAGACACTTGCTCATTTCCCCCGGTGGCATGGGGGAGAGAGTTACCAGAGTCAGAGTAACTCCAGCCAGCAGCTTCAAACACTACCCAACCAGGTTCTGAAAGCCAGTAAGAGGGGAGAAAAAATAAAAAGCATACAACATAATGAAAACAAAACAAATTCATTTTGGATCTGAACAAGGTACACTTCCAGTTTAAATAGATTGAGCTTCTTACCATCTATATATGCGCTGAATCCTTCCTTTGGGAAAAGAAATATWATCAAGCATGAGAAAGACCAGTGTGAGAGAAAAACATCAATAAATAAAAATTCTTCATATTTTAAACTGTTAAGAGTATGTTACAAACAGTTTTTGATGTATTTCTCAAATATCCACCCAAAAAGCTGAATCTTATAGTTCTGTGGCTCTTGAAAGTAGATGAAGATAGAAGAACAGCTCCTGAAGCTGCATATTCCGGATTAATATCAAGTCATTCCAAGTGAACAGAAGTATATCAATGTAAGATTTAAATAATGTAAGTTAGGCAGCACCTTTTATATTTTAACAACACAATAGTTCACAAGTGAAGTTAGTCAGTTTGATTTCCTCAGTGATGACGAAGGTTTCATGTTCAACTCATAGTCAGAATAAAAATGTAAAACAAAAACCTTAGAGTTTTAACACTAAAATCTCTGAAACTACATGTTCATAATGAAGACAGTGTTCTTAATGAAGACACGGTGACAAGGGGTGGGGAGACTATATAAGAGATGATTGTTTTGGGTTTTTTTTTGTCTGCAAAGGACAGAGTGATAAAATGATACCRACAGACTTTGGTATGTTAAAACCAGCACTGCAACATGCAGTTTGTCTGGATGAAAATATAGCAGTTAGAAAAGGTAATGAAATCTTCTTGCTTGAGATGACTCTTCTCAGTCGTATGTTCCTGTGGATCTCCAGCACATGGTGTACATAACTTCATGTCAATCCAGCATTTAAAGCTGAAGCACATGAAGCTGTGGTTAAACACTTGACATCGATCCAATTTACCCCACTCCAATGTCTCTCTTAGGTGTACTTTCTATTGTAATTAACAGGGTTAATCACATTAGTATCACTCACATAGTGCACTCACAGTGTTTATTATTAACCTTATAATTTAACTGTAATAGGTCAAGATCCTGAAGATATATATACTTGAAGAAAAGAATCTTCACTGTACAACATATTCTGTATTAATATAAACTACTACCATTATGATTTCCTGTATCTGAAATTTACATTTGTGTTTGAGATTTCAATTATTATTTAGGAGCCCTTATATCTTCAAAATTTATCACAAAATTATGAGGTTTATATGTAAAATGTTATTCATATATGTTCTGTGAATAACTGTAAATGAACAGTACTAGTATATAGATGATATAATTTTTTTAATGTTGTTCTACTTTAATTTTCCCTTGATTAAATTTTGTGAAGTTTGTATTCTAAGCTCTGTGATGAGAAGGTATCAGTCCACGTCTAAGTAGTTCTTGGAGRATTGTAAAACAGAGTGCTGAGATAATTAAATAAGTATTAAGTGGATTAGTTGGTCACATCCCAAAGCTCTGAAAGTCCTTTCCAGAGGAAAAGAATGCAAAATTAATACATAACCTGATGKTAAAATTTCAGTCATGATTTAGCTGTCTTTGTAAGAATGAGCTTTCATTTCTTATTTTGTCCTTGCCACCTTACAACAATTATCAAAGACACATGCCCATGTTATAATTATTTGYTAATTTCAGTGTTATTTAATATGGAAGAGAAAGGGTCTAGAATGAAAATTTGACTCTTTGTATTTCAGAGGTGGATGTCATAAAACATGTAAAATATAGAACCTTCTAATACTCTTTATTTCTACTGTCATAGGAAATAAGAACGTCATACTACAGGAACCAAAGAKTCTTTAAGTTCTGGATCTTCATTGTTTGTAGGAATTCAGGTAATTGCCATTGTTCAGGACAAAAAGCGTTTATATTTCACATTAAACTGTTTATTTTATAACAGTTTTTTTATTTGGAATTTAATAGCAGGGTCAAAAGGCTTCAACTTGAATGGTGTCTCAGAATGTGAATAATATTTCTCAAGAAGTAAACATATGGAAGGGGCAAGACACTGGATAAATACAGGAATTTTTCTTTCAAAGAGMGTGACAAAACTTGTTAAAAGGAACAGTCACTTTAGGATTATAGGTAGAAACTAACTGTAGTGTTTGYTAGTTTTCTCATTCCACTTTGGAAATTTGAATTATTCAGCAGCCTGTCCACTGGCGGAGTTCCACTGGTAGCAACATGATGCAACCATGGCATGGCAGCCTGAAGTGAATATTCAATTTCAAAGTTGTTTCAATTTTCTCTCTTCTTTTTTTTTCTTTTTTTTTTTTTTTTCATCTGGCCGGGAGAAAGGTACTTAAGCAAACACATGGGAACTGTTTCATCATAGAGATTTAAATGTATGTTAATTAAATCAAAAGTCTATCTAATAATTATTCAAAGTGAAACAGTACAGAAAATGTTTGTCTTCTATGGAATTTTCTGTGTTAAAAATCTGATGAATTGTCTTTTAATTTCATGTCTAATTTCTTGGAAATCATATTTCTATGATTTATGAGCCTTATTCTTTTCTGAGTCCTCTATCATGAATAACACTGAAATTTTTATTCTGTTTTGTGCAYATTTTGCGATACCTTTTCATGTTAAGCCTCATCTTCCTTATCAAACCCTCCCATTTGGTTTCAAGTATTGACCTCTGATGGATTTTGCTTTAGATATCTGAAGAGATTTTTTTTTTTCACTCAATTTAAATCCTCAATAACAAAATATTAATCTTCCCCAAGGTATTTCACTGGAGATTCCTTTCTTTGGTGACATCCCTGGCTGCAGCTTTTTAAACACAGACACATCCTAAACTTTGAAAATAWAAAAGGAAATTTGCTTGAATAAGTCAAAAACTTGTTGACAGTGAACTATAGTTTTCTTTAAAAACATAAAAAAGAGAGAGGCCAGAACCATAATTCACAGACAATAGACAGCAGTGTAAAATCAGCAGATAATAATAACTAATTATTTACTTACATGTTTACCAGGTGGCTTTGGTCAGCAAAAAAGCTCTGTATTGTACAACAAACAACGTATCTTTATGACTAGTTTTGAAATAGGGAAATTCCAAACCATTCCAATTTTATATGCTTATTGTTTTAAAAGCAATTTTCTTAAAGTAGATGGGCAATTATCTGAATAAGAACCATAGAATATTTCATAAGAATAACCTTTTTTTTCCCAGAAGATATTAAATATGGTACCAGAAAAACACTTATTTAAAGTAGTCCATGTATTACAAAATCATTTTGAATGGCTATGTCTGAAAATATGCAAGCATAGATCTAGGTAAAAGAAAAGTCTAACAACAAAGAAATAATCATTACAAAAATTATAATTTTTCTTCTTTGGCTTCAGAACTGTCAAGTCTGGAAATTCTGATAGAAATTGTTTGTACACACGCACATACACAGATAGACTTCTTCGCAAAAACTCAGTAACAAGGTTCTTAAGACAGGGAAGAAAATTGAGATATAAGGATATCTTTTGATATCCTTATCTCTCCCTGTACTGAAAAGAAAGGAAATTAGACATTAGAAAGTAATGGGAGAAAGTACAGAAAAAATATAGGAAAAAACCCTGAGTCAGTGTAGAGGAAATACTTATGTTATAGTACGTGTCTTTAACCAGCAGTTCTTGAGGTATTGTCTTCACTACTGTTTTAAACTACCTCTCTTCAGGCTGAGAAAATTAGTAAACTGAATAAAAAGTTTTCCACTGAATGACTTTATGCAAATGATTCATTAATGCAATCTCCAGGATGTTGTCAGCCCAATCTGTTTCTATCTTAGCATTAACTTCATAACATATGTTTGCATCTATTTTATGATGCTGGTAACACTTCTATCATGTGAACCAGGAATTGGCCCCAAAACTTCTGAGTAGTAGCAGCTTGCTATACAATACAGGAAACTGTTGTGCAGATCCTTTAAAAAATGATTTAAAACATTCCCAATAAATTGCTTAAATAAATTGCTCCTTTAAAGGATTATGGAATAAATAGATAAATCGGTTCTATCCATTACACATGCTGATGTATTTCTTCATGCTGGGCTATGTGCAATGTGTCACTGCTGGTGAGTTTCCTACTTTGTTTCTTTACCATTTCAGATTTGACATGCTGTTACTGTGACTAATGCAACCTCACAAGGCCTAAAGAAACTTGCATGCCAGGAATCAACAATAAAGAGTATCTCTGCGTTGGTCTGAGCACTTTTATTCATTTAAGACAATAAAATTACCTTTCTCTTAGTGACAGAGACAATGCTCACTACTTCCTATTGGCTATTTTTAAAATAATCAAGAGCTACAAAAAGTGGATAACTATTCTAAATAATACAGAAATGAAAACACTTTTCTGATTGCACAGTCTTTTAAAAAATCCTTCTTAAACTGACAAAGCCAGAGTTTTGTACATAAATACCCAAYGGCAAGCTGATATTATGTCCCTTCTGCTCTCAATAAAAATGTAAATTATAAYCCCAAAAAGTTTTCTTTTACTTGGAATTATTAGCATGTTGATAGCTGCCTTTACACTTCACTTTGAAATGCTATCTGAATGATTTCAAATTATTTTTTGAGAATACCAGGTTGCAAGAACTCAGCAATTTTAAACTGTTAGCAGTGTAAAAGTCATTAACCTCCTACTGGGCAGGGACAGAAATTCTGGAACACCTCTTAAGCTGTCTCACGAGTTATTGAATGAAGTGTAATTTTTCTGCTGCAAGAGTGAAGACCAGGGGCTGAGCAGTTATACCATAGAACGGATATAGTGGATAAGCAAATCCTGAAGTTTTCGCATCACAGCCAGGGGAAGCAGTGCAAAGAAAGAGAGAACTGACAGCTTCAGATAGGAGGGTCTTCTCCCTCGCCAAAGCTGTTGTCCCAGCTTCTCCTTTTGGAGCTGGCAGCAAAGGGAGTCCAGCTTTTCACAGCTTTGGTGCAGCAGGGAATGAAATGGTGAAAAACTGGCTGGCTGGCTCCAGCAAGAAACTGGCTTGGAAAACTGCACAATCAGAAGCTGCGAAGCCTTCTTCCTAAGTTATTATTCRCAACAATTCCACTTCAGCTTCGCTTCCACTTTGTTCTTTTTTGCCCAGGTCTCATGAATCATACACTTTGATTTGCACAGCGATGCAGCTTTGTTATATAAYTAGCCGATAGCAAGTGGTCGTGGTGAGATATGGATCTGAAACTGCTGGACTGAAATGGATATTTTATCTTTATCACCAATTTCTTGCATGATTCATAAAATTCTCTATAAAGAGTTGGCAGGAAATAGGGGCCCGTGGGCAGTAATTTGCTATAGATGCTTAAATAGTGTACAGTCATTTCTTTTTAATTTGATGAGGATATCTACCTGCAGATAAGTCAGAGACTGAAAAGCAATGGGATTTCAGTTACTAACTATCTAGTCCTCCTTATTTCCTAAATCCCTAATCAACCCCTGAGTATTTTGAAGGATTTAATTTCTCTGTGTAGTGCATAGGCTTTCCCACTCACATATTTGACTTCTACTCAACTAAAAAGGAGGATCTAATATGTGATTTCTAAAAAAGTGGCAGCCCAAGAATAGCTCAGGGAAAATTTCCATCTCTAACCTCATTGCAGGATCACAGTGCAAGCYAAWAAGGAGGTTGTTTCATCTTCTTTCCATMTACTAATTTTCATCTAGATATTGTAACATTCARTATTTTGGGGTTAAAATGTCATCTTGGATTTTGTTKATTGACCTGTCTGTGGTGCATTCCATCCTTTTYCTCTACAGTTTTTTAGTGCTGCTATTGTTGCTGTGACTGATGCTGTTTTTTCACTGCTAAAACACAAAAGTAAATCAGATATTCTCCAAGTTTAAACAAAATAGTCACTGGGGACATCACTATGAGGGGCATAACTAGACTCTTGGGAGAACRGTAAGAGAAAATCTTTCCCCCAGAAGATTCTGCTTCCAAAGTTATAGYTGTAGAAAAGAAAATAACAACCAATATAGCTATGAAATCCAAGAGTAAGAGAAGAAAGGAGAATGAAATGAGGTAAAGAGACTCAGTAAAGGTGTTCTGTAAGGAACAAATAAAAGAATATATCAGGTCAGAAAACAAAAAGAAATTACTGTTACTCTGCTTAATCAAGACTTGAAACATAAAKACGTTTTTATTCCCTATATGAGAATATTTAGAATAGATCCTTGGATGAACAGAAGCTCACAGGTTTACTTCAGAGYTTTTATTAAATTGATTTGTTAAGGTATTGTAAAGGTATTATTTTTCCTTCTAAATTTGAATTTCAAAACAAAATGCCTATAGGAAGTACCAGCATCTGTTTCTGACATAATTACTTTGTCATAAAAGACTGTTGAAAAATAGAAATATCAGTAAGCATTTATATTTAAAATCKTATGTTTAAATATAAATATAAACTGTGTGTTTAACCAAATGTATAAAGTATTAATCTAAGTTTTTTTTCAGCTGTGATTTTAATCTGGAAATGCAGGTAAGACTTCTAGTGCTCTTTAAGTGTTTGCACATATGAGAAAGAATCTGTTCATTTGAGAGATTTAACAAAGGAGTTGTTTGAAAACCTTTCTCAAACTTCTTCCTCCTGTTTATGATACTCCTTCTTATGCATTATTAACTGTAGGATGATTCTGCTTTATATAAGGTAATACTAATTCAACTTATTATCATAAAAGGCCATCTTCAATCACATTCCCTTCGTGTGTTTCTTCTCTTCTTTCTTCTTATATTCTATGATTTATGTGTGTACTCTCCTCTGMAGTGGCTTTAGTCTAGTTGAAAGTAATATGTGAGGGTATGTGGAAGAGCTTGTCTGTGCCACTAAGGTTCTGAGTCCCCCATCTTGTCACTCATTAGAGTTGACCAGAACAATTTTGCCTGACAGAAAAAATCTAAATTAGAATTTAGTTAGAAATCAGGATAAATGATGCTCACTAGGTGGATCTAGATTATCAGAAAACAAATTTCTTAATCCTTCTAGCACTTGTCAGCTCCTCCCATTCATTAAAACTGAAAGTGGGTGTTCTGAARTTTTCAAGATCTTTGGAGTCTTGAATGAAGCATGGACAGTGTATCTTGCATAAAGGGAGTCACAGCACAGAAGCAGGACTTCTTCCAACAACTGACTCAGGGCATGAATTCATAAACTAATGCCAACTAATGACATGCACTGTTTGGTGTGGAATCACATTTTTTAATCAGCACAAGGAACAGGGACCTGAGCCAGTGCAAGAAAAAACAAACCCAAAAGCATTCAGGGATAATGTGATCAATAAATTTCRCTCTGTGTCAGGAGTCTGATTAGCATATCCCAGAGCTAGTGAAAAGGACATACAGGGCACCAATAAAAAGGTCAGAATACAGTACACAGCAGTAATTGAGTGTGCTGCTCATAAAGAACATCTACAGAACTGTGTACTGCCCTCAGTGAAGGAGTGAGAGGACCAACTGTAGGCATTTTTCATTTAAGAAAATTTGAAGGACAACTTCTTTTTGCATTTTTCCCTTAGCAAATGAAAATCATCAATTTACAGCATAATTTAACAAAAACAAACAAACAAAAACYAAGCAATCCCTTCCCCCAATAAGATTCTAACTCTCAGGWGCAGCTGATGTTTGGTCATCTATCTAAATATGGGTTCAGATCTGAGCTCTTCATCTCCCAATTATTATTTCTGTTGAGGTCTAATTCTAAATATCAAAATAGATGAGCCAAWTAACTATGTTAGATTGGTGTTAACATCTACTTTAGTTCTGTRATAGCACAGTTATTTTTAATAAATTATAAACAGTATAATGTTCCTCAATCTAAGAACAATGCAGTTTGGATTTATGTTGCAGATTACAGGTTACTCTGTCTTTACCACTCCTGAAATGAAAATGTCTGAAGAGAAAAGTTACAAGGAAGAGAGAGAGACTGGAAAAAGCATTCTCTGGCCTCAGGTAAGATGAAATTTCTGTTGATGTAATTGAGGAAGAGTTWCTCACTCTTCATGTGTCTGTAATATTTAACATGAGAAGGCAGTATCAACCTTCCTAATAACAAAGTGAGAATTCAAAAAGGAGGAGGTATTTTTCTGCATGCATCTAGCATAGGTGGTAGTCTCCCAGTCACTTGTGTCTGTGCCTGCCGTATAAACATAATCTGCAAAATCTCATCCCGAAAGAACTGTGTAACAATCTCTGTTTTACTGTGATCTTTTTCTATATTAATTACAGAGTTCTGAAGAAACTGATAGGARTTTAAGGAAAGAAATTGCATCTTTCATTCTGTATAATACCTATAGATCCTGCCAGTTCTACAGGACAGACGTAGTTGAACCTTTGCAACTAGCTGAAGTACCTATGTTAAAAGAGTTTTTCTGATCTGAAAACAAATCTTACCTGAATGCCTAACTCAACATGTCAGCTTAATASCTTATCAAAGGGAAGAGATATGTTTATGACATAACTATAACCTTACTTCTCTTTAGTCTGTTCTGCCATAAGACTCTCGAATTCCTCTCATTTAGGACATTGCCTCTTTTGGTTCCCACCTTCCAGCCTGTATCAGAGGAAACATGAGAAATTAAACCCTAGCAAATTAATCRTGAATTCCTAATATTGGTATATCCAGGATCTCATAATATCTCAGTACTGCCTTGTGGATTCCTTGTAATTCCTCTAATTATTGATAATGAATTGATTAAAGCAAATAGAAACACAGCCAACAAAATATGTAGAATTTGTAAATTATACATCTTCAAATATACGACTAAATTCAACTTGATTATATCATTGGTGTAGGTAAGTGATTTGACTTCTTCACAGTGATTCTTCCAGGCAGAGCATATTGAAGAACATCACAGATTTCTTGTGTAAAACAGAAGCAGCATGTTCACACATCCTAGCTGGCTGTAATTTCATGCTGCAAGTAGTATATGTGCTCAGTGGTAAGGGAGGCTGGCTACAGCCCAACAGGCATCTTCTTCCCTGTTTAGATAAAATGTACATATTTGTAAATTTGCCCACTGTGATTCCTAAAGCGCTGACTTTACTATAGGAAAACTTCATCGTGCTGAACATGCCACAAGAGAATAGACTTGCATAAGCACAAAAACCACACAAACAAAACCCAACCAAAAGCTTCTTAATTTTCAGAGTAATTGTACTCCGTTACTAACCTCTCACAAGTAGCAGGAATCCATATTCACTGTTTACCTCAGGAGAAGAGTCCTGTAACTGTGGTTGATACTGAGATATGGTTTCTAATGTAGCCTCACATGCAAGTGGATCCAGTCCTTTCAGCTAATAGCAGAAAAGAAACATGTTATGCCTTCCTCTGCATCCCCCYCAGACTGTAGCAAATGGCAGTGATSTCCTCCTTGAGTTTCAGAGAAGGAGGTACAGTAGCTCAGGYACAGCCAGCTACAGCCATTCTTTTGGCCTGTGATGTCTCATACACTAACGTGAAGATGACAGACACTATTCAAGACTTTCAGGAGATTAGCAATCTTTTAAAGCAGCAGCTGGAAGCCAAGAGTGGGACTCTAGGGCATACACCTGGCTAAAAAACAACAGGGTAGATGGAAGAGGGAACTCTGAGCACCTGAAAGTTCATTGCTAGATCTGCAATTCATGTAGCAATATGAACACAGCAACTGATCCTTACATCCTTTTAAAAATTAACTTCCATCTCTGACAGCAGAMTAAGGTAGCATTCCACGACCTCTGCAATTTCTCCCACCTTTCTACACATTGGGAAGAAAGATTTGGAGGAAGGATTGAACATGGACATCTTAGTGCATCCTATAACTCTCTTCAAACAGTAGTTATATGTGTGTAAACACATTAACAAAAAGTGAACTAAAGACCGTACTCACCCTTTGGTCCTGGGGGATGGCACCATATTTGAAGACATCATTGTTTTCTTTCTATTTTTCTGAGCATGACAGCATACCCAACAAGTGATAGATGCAGTTCTTTTTAGGAAGGTTCCAAGTCAGTCAGAAGCATAAGGCACATTATTTGCCCTCTCCTATCTTTACCAGAGTTTAATTCACAGATGTTGCATAAACAAAACGAATCAGATGAATGAGGCTGGAAAGGTGGTTAAATTGTTTGACTTTCTGTCCTAAAATACTTCATATCACACACATTTTCTTTTATCTTTAAGGATGTCTTTCTTTTTACACTCGCTACTTTGGCATTCTGAAGGGCGATGCTCGTTTTAAAATATGTATAGACTTCATTTAAAATAAATGAATCTAAAATCCTCTGGGGCAAAACCATGTTTGGTGTATCTCAGCTAACTTCAGTGGAGTTACCCCAAGGTTGAACCCAGGCCTAGATCCTCTCATCATGAGCTTTGAGAAAAACAGAGACACCATTAAAAATATAGGTTCTATTACATTCTCTGGCTCATTGACTAGCTTTGTTTTATGGCCTTTATAAAACCTTATATTAGTGGGATTTCATGCATTTGTCTTTAAATTTGATAACATTTTTGAGCTCTGTGATAAAATCAACAGAAATTAATGTAATKGTTTCCAGCCAGATTCAATAACTCTGATTACCAGCATTTCTAGTCCAACTGCATAACATGCTTAAATATCCAATGTACTGAAGAAAATTTATCTCTTGCTGACTCAGTGTTCTTTTTATTTGTATAAGGATTACAGTCAGAAGAGTAAATAAAGCAAAAAAAAAATTTAAATTTCTGTTCATCATAGAGTTATCATTATTGCCAAGCTCTATAAAAATATATGAAAAATCYAATCAAGAATCTTTTGTCATGGTGCGTTTACAATTAGAAAAAATGGTATGAACACATTATATGAAGAAATGTGGCTACACAGTAATGCAYTTTTAAATTGAAAAACCTCTATATCCTAAAATAGCTAGCTCTTTCTGGTATAATATATTCATGACTGTCTTTGTACACTTCCACACCCTTATTTTTATATTTCTCTTGGTTGAAAGTGTCTTCAATGGCTTTGTATGCTAAAACTACATGAAGAAAAAGATCGAGTCCTGATTATTTATCTGAAATTGATTAAAGAAAACAAGGAGAAACTATAACCTTCTCATATACGGAAAAAAATTAAACACACATCCTTTTAAATACTTATTTTGCTAAATTTATTTTGTAAAAATGCATTGGCATGTCACTGGATTATAGGCATTTTGGTTTATGCAGATATTTGTAGATATTTTCATCTAGAAAATAGGCTATAAAACATAAGCAYGGGATACGGAAGTTGCCAGCATTTTTTTACCTTATCCCAGTTGACTCATGTGAGTGTGTTCTGACTCTAAGCAGTGTGTTCTAGTATTTTTGAACTTACCAAGCTATTAACAGGGGTGGTATCTCTGTTACCTTAAGAGGACAGACTGAAAAGAAAGACTGAAGAAGATCTTAATGTTCAATTGTGTGATCACTTGGGATGGAGGAAGTCGCTCCTCTACCATATGATAGATGAGTAAAATACCAGCTTCTTCCCACTGAAAATGTAATTATTTATGTTCCAGAGACAGTCAAGATCTGGAAAATGCTTTTGCATTTTCTATGCCAATTAAAGTGTTTAAAGCTTGTTGTGGATATGGGATTATAATTAAGTCTTCTCAAGGCTACAAATACAGTGATTCACTGAGTTTATTCCATGTGGCTCAACAAACCATGAGATTTAAATATATATACATCACACTCTACCTACATTACAATAAACATTGTCATTATATGATAAACATGAACTGCAGATTTTTTTTTTCTCAAATTCTCATTTCCTGTAAGAAAAGATATATTTTCTGTTCATTCTTGAACTTTACAAAGTTTCATATCACATATCAAAAATAAACTCTTATTTATCTTAGTGCCAATATGTTCCCTCAGTATATTCAATGTGTCCCTATGGTGTTCACTTTTATTTGTCCGCAAACCCAGCTGAGTCATAACAAAGACACAGAAATCTACATATCTTGTATAACATACATGTCCAGAAGCTCAAATATCCCTTACTATTTAATCTGAAGCAAATATAAAGCAGAAGTTCCCTATTAGTTTGACTTGCTCATCACACGTCTTTATTTCCTGCAGAAATAGAAAAAAATAATTTCTCTGCAGAGTAGTACATAGCACCTCTACACCCCACACTGTGCTCTAAATCCCTGAGCTTTGTATTGCTCCTCTTCAAAGTCATATATACCAAATTTATCAGATTGCAGGACTAGTAAATAGTTAACAGTCCTGAGTGCCTGCCATTTTTAGAATGACATGCTAGGTCATGTTTATGTTCTCAGCTTGCTTTGTCTATTTTGGTTCTTCTGCTCTGGCCTGCTGCTATATTTTGTTTACTGGTGCTTGTGCCAAGCCTAATTTTTTCCTGTTCATGTGGAGATCGTCACCTTTACAGTGACTGTGATGATTCCAGTAAAATCCAACATCTCAAGGAATCAGAACACTTGGTTTTGCTGAGAGGTGCAGTAAACACTGATGTTTAGGGATGCAACTAATATTTTTTACCTAATTGATTTAAAGAACAATGACTAGATTCACCAAAGGGGATGCGGGAGCCTTGGTCTCTCTGAACATCCAAGTTTAATTTATGTTCTCAGACTGCAGGGTGATAGRGTGCCCTAAGGAAGGTCAGAGTACCTGAAAAACCAGTCTCTCTTTAAGAGATCTGAGTTTAATACTCTAAGACTTCCTTTACTACTAATAAATACATTCCCTATATATAGGTTAGTTCCACAATACTGTTTACTTCAGAAGATTTTTTTTTTTCCAAAATAAATGCTTCAGAAATACTTTAATCTAATTTGAAATTGGATTTGGGTTTTTTTAATCTTTGTAGATAGCTCCCATTTTACTACCAGTCTTCTGTGAAGTGCTTGTGATCCTGGCCTTGATTTTTTTATCCCATATTAGAGTTTCACATCCTCATCTGAACTGTGTCAGAGAGAAAGCAGAATTGTAGGTACCACACAATGAACACAGCTGCTGCTCTGACACACTTCAGATTGCTGAATATATACACTAATGATCACTGATAATGACAGTGCACAGCTGTACATAGATTAACTTGCATGCTAAGAGAGCTGAGGAAAACAGTTAATTCATTCACCTTTTGGACTCTGACCTTTTTAGTTGCAACCAAGAATAAAGATGAGGAGAGGAAAATAATGTTGCAATATTGCTTCATAAAGAAAATATAAAAGTTATTGACAGTCCTAATGAATACATATTTACTGTAATATCTAGAAGCTCGTAAAACCAGGAGAGGATTTCTTTTCTTTGGAGCAAAGCAATTATTAGCAGTTCATTCACAGATTTTATTGTCAGATGTGTTATGTATTTAATAAAAGAGTTGAACATTTTAGCTCAGGTGTGGAATGTAGAAGTTTTAAAGCAACACAAGTACATTCTATTTTATTATTTTTTTCTCATAGATTTAATTGGGTTTTTTTTTTCCCCAGTGTTCAAATACTCTGATGATKATTTGCCCTCCTTCAAGGAAAATGTTTTAAAGTACCACAGACCCAGTAGATTTCTTTGTGCATCCGTCCAAGATCTTGGCAGGCTTCCCTGTGCTCTTCGAGCCTCAACCCTAAGGGCAGCCAAAGGCAAAAGTATTTTCAGCAGACTAAGAAACACGGTAAGCTTCAGGGATTTCTGGATGACAGATTTTAAACTGTAACCAAAATAGAGGTGTGATTAAAAATAACAAGAGCTAAAGCCTACCTCTAAATTGTAAAGGGAAATGTACAAACTTAGCTTTCCTCAGCATTGTAACTGATGTCTGAACCATTTTTAAGTTAATCACAAAAATTAAAACCAGGATCAATCTACACCCCATTTGAGCCCTGTTCCTAACAAAGCAATAAAACTTTACGTTACATTTTGCTGTTCTTTTTGCTGTCAGGATTCAGGTGTTTTGAAATTGCCTTTGCTGTGCATAAGGTGCTGATGTCAAATGTCTATGCTGCACTTGGCTTTTACAGATTTTCATTTTTTTCATTTCTTAAATTCTGAAGAAATAATGATCATTGTTTAGTACAGAGAGGAGGAGGCTCAGGGGGTCCTCACTGATCTTCCCCAACTACATGAAAAACTTTTGCCAAGTCTCAAGTGAAAAGACAAAAGGAAATAGCCTTAAATTGTGCAAAAAGAGGTTCAGATTAGATTCCAGAATTACTGTCTTTTTTCACTAAAAGGGTGGTTAGGCATTAAAATAAGTTTCCCAGGGAGTTGGGAGAGCATTCAGTAGGGGACTGGGATGTGGCACCTGGGGATATGGTTTAGTGGTGATTTTGGTGGTGCTGTGCTGACCTTTGGACTAGATGATCTTGGAGGTCTCTTTCAACTTTAATGATTCTATGATTTTTTTCATTCTTAAAGAAGGGTGCATATATAATCCCTGCTTCTATAGCTAGCTCCATCTAATCAGCAAAGCTGCTTTTAGACAGGTTAAGAAATTAAAATCGTGTAAAGTAGTGAATAGTTTCAGCTAAAACTTATGGGACCATTTGCAGAATTAGGAATTAATTCAGTGTAAAGTAACATTTATAGTTACAAAATTGGAATCTATTGTGCACAAAGACCCAGATCCATCTGAGTAATGGTATATACACTGACAATTCTGTCACACATCTTCAAAGTAAGTGTGGTAGATGAACAAGGTCCATTCAAATTTATAATTCATTTTTTTATTCAAGGCAAAAACACTGTCAGGTAGATGTTTAAAAATGAGGAACCTTACAGTGGATATAAAACCAAATCTGTTTGCATTTTGTCCAGAGCGCTCTATTTGCTGTCTTTGTACATCAGAACTTTAAACCTCTTCAGCAGGTCTTGCATCCAGGATTAGACATGAAGAGAGCTTGCTTTTCTTGGCTCAAAAGATATTAACTCGCCAACACACAAAACAATGTTCTATTCCAACTCTACCTCAAAGATCATTGGATTGGTTAAGATTAAGATGTCCATCCAGACAGTCCTAGCTCAACTAAAGTGGGGCTTTCTTTACTTTCCTATTTTTTCACTTGTGAAGTATAATAGCTTTCCTTTATCCAATCCCCACCAGTCTTTCCCATTCAAAAGCATGTTAGGAATAAGTTGAACACACTTTAAATTCAAAATCAAGAACATGCCTTTAGTGTTAGACCTAACAAACTAACCAAAGAATTATTTCTACTCCAGTTAAAATGACACTAAATATTATAGTTCAAAATAGGTGCAGCTAAAATGATAAATGAACTGCAGGTTTAAGTTGAGGCAATTAGACTTCTGAAGTTCCCACAACTTTTGTGAAAATCTGTAGTTGATTGAAATGGAAAATAAAAGCACAGTAATTCCCCAATTGACAAGAAGCTGTAGGACTCARCGCTTATCTGTCCAGACTGAACTTGTTTGTCACAGTCTGATCAATCATATATTTAGGTCAGAACCAGCTCCAAGAGATGTCACCATTTACCCAGTTTTTAATATTAGGTTACTGAAATGAGATGAATATACAGCTGAGAAGTTTTGTGGGGATTTCTTTTTTTTTCTGTCTTCTCCTTCCTGTTTATTCCTGAAGTGATTTATGTAACAATTTGCCTTGCATCTTTCCGAAAGATGACTTTAGTCCTTGCTCAGCACCCTGACAGCCTTGAAGGTTTTGTTCACACTGATCCTCTGGAATTAGACCTGTTTCTCAAAATAATTCTGTCCCTTCAGACCATAATTCCTTTTCATTTCATCAATTAAACTGTCCAGTTCTCACATTTTCTCAGCTTTTCTACCTACTTCACAGATTCCATTTTCTCATGTAAGCCCTACATCAGTCACTTTTGCATCAGCTTGTTAGTGGCGGATTYACTTGTCTTTCCACCAAGTTTTCCATCTTGTCTCCTACACTCAGGGCAGAAGGAATTGTTTACAGCAGGACTTTCAGCTCTGATCCAGGACAGAAGGAGCAGAAAGAAATTTCAAAGCCTTTTGATCACCTTTTCCTCTTCCTAAGAAAGAGCTKCAAAGATGGAGAAGGAACAAAGAGAACGAAATATCTTTGTTCTAAAAGGACAGAGAATCTGCCCTGACAATTTTATTCTTTCTGTATCTGCCTTCCCATTTACTTTAGCCAACAAAAACTTCCCTGTTTATACCMCTCTAATAGGCAAGCCAGTTAAAAAAGTCTTTTTCTCCCTAAGAAAATTTCCTGATTGGACAAATTTCCTATGCCACTGTAAACTCTTTGGTAGTCCCTGAAAAAAAAATTATTAAAATTTTTATACTTTGTCATGGTTAAGCATATATGATATGATATATATAATATGATGTGATTTGACATGATGTGATAAGCGATATAAAATTGTAAGTAGATTTCTTATGCACTTCATTTTATGCACTCAGTAACAATAATTTGTAATTCAGTGGTCCTTGTTATAATTATTTTAAGACTCCAATTTTAACTAGATAATTTAAAAACATATCATGTTTCCTTTCAAGACACTAAGGAATTTCTAAAACACAGATAGCAGCAGCAGTTGTAATTCACACATTTTAGCTTTGGTTTATGTTTTTGTTAATTTGTACAATTCTCTGGACTTATCTATTTCAAAGTAATAATAATTTATATGCTAAATTTGTAAGTATTGCAACTAAATATGTTTGTCTATAGATTAAGATTTGTATCAGTTGGGGAATTAGAAATTGTATTGGAAGTGATGCTAAGACCAAAAAAATCAGGTTCACTGAGTTGATTTGTTGTTGTTAGCAACAATAACTGTGGCCCTTGGTGGTGCTAAATTCCTGTAAGCGAGGTGAACAGGCTTGATTGGTCTTTGACATGTCACACCATGAAGTGGAATTGTCTTCTTTTGCCACTTTACTCACTTATTCCAGATGTAGTTACGCTACTCAATGTTCCACTCCAAAAGGGGCTTTGATTTGCTCCCAAGCTGCCTATTTTTTTTGGCGGTTTGTTGGTTTTGGGGGGTTTATTTTGTTTGGGTTTTTTTTT
>NW_026623558.1:546274-574930 GCF_030028575.1 Malurus melanocephalus
AAAGGAATAGACATTTTTAGGATGTTGTTCAGCTGATGAGATGAGGTATATCATGACATGCCATTTTCTTTCCTTTGTCTCTGAAGGTAACAAGCTCAGATAGCTGTATTTAGCAGGACACCCAACCTGATGCTGAATTCGGGATAATAGCAAAAGTCCCCCAGTTGAAGGAGTGTTGTCTGCATAGCAATCCAGTTTCCTGTGCAGCTGAGAAATAACATTCTAATATGTCCATGTTTAACTTGGAAAATGTAATAATATAACAGGTAGCACCTCGCTGAAAATGCAGACCCATTAAGATTGGTAGAACATTTGGTATAGCACCAATTCTGACCCTACATTCTTTGTCTTCAGGGTAAGRAAAAAAAGCAGACATAGTTATTTTCTGGAGAAGTAACTGTAATGGAGTTAGTCAACTCTTTTTTGCCTTTCTGATCAAGTCAAAGACAAATGTAGTCCTGTATATTTGCTTAGATTATTTATCTTGTCATTTAGAAACAGGTGTTACTCAAATAGCATCAGTTTATATTTTATGTCTATTTTAAAATTTTACTTCTATCCTAAATTAATCTCATATTTGATCTTTCCTGTGAAAATGTATCTGAGTTTAATAATGTGGAAGTATATTTCTTATAAAATGCTGTCCTTGCATTTTTACTAATGCTACTTGGAAAGACTCCCATTAATTTCAAAAGATTTGGTTTAGGCCTTTGTTGAGGAAAAACATTGTATTTTTAGAATTCTGTGTTGCCAGTTGCAATATTTCTTTAGGGAAAATAATTTTCAATTTAATTTTTGATTCAGCATGTCACATAAAGGTACTGCAAAGATGACAAATATACAGAGGTTGATACAAATTGGAAATCCTTTTTAAGTCTATATAACAAGAACAAGTAATAGGTTATATAATTTACATCAATATGAAAGTTAATGTGATTTTAAACAAGCTATAAAAATAGATGTCTGAGATGAGTGTCTGAAAATTTGATGTACAATTGATATGATTTGAGTCCAGAAATTGAAGCAGACAATGAAAATAAAGTAATTTAAAAACCTGATGCAGCTCTAAGTGAACAATGGTAGTAGTGAGCTCAATTCAGATCAGTGTAAAACTTGAAGAGATTTAAAATGTGATACAGGTAGGTGCAATTGAAAAACCTATGTGATTTAAAGAGAAGACTGGAAGAGAAGACTTCAAGTAGAATTGACCAAAAAACTGTTTTAGATCAAAGCGAGAAATAGAAATAGTCAGCTAAATTATGACTGATGAATTTAAAGGAAAACACAGCATTAGATCACATGTTACGTCTTTGTTAAAGTCCAGGAGAAATTCAATTTTAAATTCATGCCAGCTTCCAAACATAAATGCCAAATGCTTTTACGAGAACTTTTTGAGTTTCTTTGTCTTTTGGGTTGAGCATTTTTTTAACCTGAAATTTCCTATGGAGCCTTATATGTTTCTGCCTTGTGCTCCTGCAGTTTCAGATGCAAGATTTTGACCCAAGCAGCTGTTCCTTTTTATGACTTAGCCATGGCTTTCATACTACATTCTGGTCCRTGCTCACCTGTGTTTCTCTGTATCCTAAGGTTTTAGACTATTATGAGATGTTGCAGAAACATGCTGGTTTCATTTTTTTGCAGTCAGGGGCTTTCAAGAACCTTCAGAGTTATCTTCTTGTGAACAGGGATATGAATCATGAGTGAATCCAGCCTTGGCACCAACTTTGACAGCTCCATGGTACTGGACAAGACACTTCATGTGTCTTCATCAATTTCTCTTTTTGTAAAACTATGATCTAAACACTTCTCTGTTAGCAGGCTGTTTCAGTGAATAATTTAATTTGTAGGTTTTCAGGCTGCTATTTGTGCCAGTTTTTTGGCACAGAACAACTAAATGTTGTGGAGCTGTGGGGAGAGTGTCAGCTCAGGGAAACAAGGAGGATCTGGGAGTGGGGCTGGGGCAATAAGTAAATTTCAGTATGAAGTATGATTCCCATTATTGGATAAAGCTTCAAACTGTCCTGAGGATGACTATGGCAATGATGTGATTTTAACATGCAGTGAATCTATTATCGATAGAAGGGCATGTATTGGCATTCTATGGGGTCCACAGTAGCATCAGATTTTATAGACATTGGTCTGTAGTTATATCTTTTAAAATGYTACATTGCTTGTATCAGCTAATGAAGTTAATCTCCACAATTTAGTGTCCCAAGTTTTAGCCTTGTATGGATCTGTAAATATAGATCTGTAAATATCAGTCTGACTTAGGAAAAATTTGAGATTTTGTCTATTTCATTACTGAACACAAACATGACTCAGCTCTGGATATGATTTTAAATCATAAATAAATTGTATCAGCATTGAAAAGATATAAAGGAAAGGGTACCACAACAGTGAGGGTGGAATAAGTACTCACACGAGGCAGATTATTAACTGTAATTCACTTTCCCTCTCTGCTATATTATCAGGAGGAAAATACAGTGAACATCTTACTAGGCCCTTCTCCCAGATGAACCTCACAGCACAAGTTTGTGTAGTTTTCCATGGAAAGTGAAGCAGTGAAGGAAATCAAGAGAAAGGTAACACTGAAAAAGATCATTCACTCGTTCCGGATATTTGACTGGAAAGTCCAGGGGTAAAGTTTCATAATTCAGGAGGTTGACTTAAGTTTGGAGGGGGAAAAGATTTCCACTTGCCCTTTTATTTCTTTAGTCCTATATAACAAATTATTAAAACAAAGTTCAAAGGAATTTATATGAATACTATAAATCACTGTTGTCAATGAATAATCTACTAATGGGGCTGACAGTCCAAGTGGCCACTTCATATAAATTCAAATATCTAGTTCTTATGCAAGCACTATTTTTTAACCAAAAGTGTATGGATTACCCCATTAAGTTAGTGGGACTGCAGTTATATTTTACATTCAGGAATATATAGAACCATTTTCAGCAATAGGGTCAAATAAGTAGAGAATACACTAAACCTGAAATAAAATAGTAATTTATCCTATTTTTATCTTCCAGGGGGAAAGGTCTCTGTGAATATTGATTCCTTATTCCTAAATCAAAATGTAAATTCTATTCATCCTTGGTCCACTTTTGGTACTGCTTTGAAGAGAATGTCGAAGTAGTAAAATGATGATTAGCTTTGATATTCATCCAAGAATAAGTTAAGATTCATGACTAGGGCAGGGGAGAAAAGATTTAATTAGCATCCAGTCTACTTACTGGCAGATATATTTTTGTTCCTAGTACTTTTTGATGGCACTCTGCCTCTCACTTGGTTCCAATTAAAATCCAGATATTCAAGACAAACAAATTATGATGTTAGGACTTACTTCTGAGTAGACAGTTTGAAATCAGTTAAACTGTTCAATGTCTAGGCATATGTATGTGGGTGTACTATTAATAAAGTCATCGTTCATTGCTTTGACAGAGAATTGCTCAGCCACTGTCTTAGGTGTCTGTTTCCAGAGAGACCAAATAAAGAAATTGCAATTTAGTGTAGTTGAGACTGAATTTCTCTATTTTGTTCAAGGTATAGGATCAGGAATGAAAGTCCAAAGACTTGAATCCTAATCCCAGGTTGCTCTGCTGCTTCTCCAAAGTCACTAAAATATGCTAAAACTTTAAAGGAAATCAGAACAAGTAACAAAGCTCACTGCCATTAACTGCAGAAGAGCAAACTCTGGTCTCTTCAAGGACCTACTCAGTAGAGTCCCGTGGGATAGAGCCCTGGAAGGTAAAGGGGTCAAAGAATTCTGGCTGAATTCTTCTTTTGGAAGAAAAATTTTCTCACGTTCACAGAAAAGACTAGAGATGAGACAGTGGGGTTTTAAGTAGTGCACAAGAGTCTGAAAAGATTCACTACTACCAAAATCAATGCAGATGCCTACTGCATTAGTACATTATTGTCCATGCTATTCATACTCTAGATCTCTTTGGTCCCATGAGCCTATGGGACATATATCTTTGTGATGACATGGTAAAGTCAGCCAGGTAATGAGAGGTATTGGAGTAATCAAATTAGTGAGAGGTATTACAGCACCAAGTACAGTGTCCCAGATTCTCTTTTTGTTCTTGGATTGCTGGAACACTTCTTATTACTGTTTCACACCTCACCAGAAATAAATTGAGAAACAAAGGTGGAGGGGAACACACCAAACCCACCAAAGTCTTCTGGAGTCAATGATGCAGTAAWTTTTCTATCTACCACAGATGAAAGAAGAATTTTTCCTGAGGTCAGTGCACCAGTCACTTGTGGCACAGTGCAGAGGGAAGCTACTCTTTCACCTGTCATAGAAAACCTTAATAATAGCTAAAGGTCSTTCCAAAGCTCACTGAACTCAAGGCAAATGCTTCCTTTGYCTGTGCTGGGAAGGAGTAAGGATTAAACAGCAGGGAACTGACATGACAGAAGGCTACAAAGACAGAAGATAAAACTGAATTAAAGGAAAGCAAAATCAGATAATTAAATTAATAAGGAGAAAAGCTCAATGAAAAAGAAAGTAATAAAAGAAATGAGAATTGAAGTATGTGAGATACATAACCTATAGAAGGTACAACACAAAAATTAGCTTGAAACAGTTAAGGGAAAATTGCCTTTTAAACAGAAATCGAAGAAGTGCAAAAAAATTAGAAGGATTAAGGACATGATTGACTAAATGCTGTTAAAAAAAAACCTTCCATGTCTTCATTACTGTTCCTCATTCCCCCTCTTCTTTTTTCTGATTCCTTCAACAATCTGGTGCTTAACTTTTTTCTGCAGTGGTCAGCAGTCAATGTGTAAGATTGTTAATTTCAAAGGTTGGTTGTTCTTTGTCTTTCTATTTGTTACAATTTACAGCTTGCAAAGTTCATAGATACTGTATTTGCTACTATACTGGTCCTCAGCTCCCTACTGATTTTGCYATCAAAAACAAGAACACAGCTATTACGCACATTAACTTTAAAAATAAAGCAATCCATTACTCGCTACCTGCCAATCAGGAACGGCAGTCACATGGCTTTTGAGAAGAAAACACGCTGTCAGAGAGGTTTCTATCAATCAAAGTCTTCTGAATAAATGAGTTAAAGATCATAGAAGAGTTTGAATTGGAAAGGACTTTGGAGATGATGAAGTTCCAAACCCCTACCCTTGGGCAGGGCCAGCTTTCACTCCACCAGGTGGCTCGAAGCCCCATCCAACCTGGCCTTGAACTGTGCCAGGGATGGGGCATCGATGATGTAGGAAAGGAGTCCAACAATGATCTGTACTGGGAGGTAGGCAAGTAGGAGTGAGTCACTGAATAAACATTGTTATGGAACAGGAAACCTTTCCCTACTCTGCATTCATTTGCACTTTCAGATGAAACACATGATTTTGTGAGGAAAAAACATGTCAGTTATTGTATTTGCTTTGACTAACACGCTGGTTTTGAGTTCCATTCTTGGCCAAAGATCTCACTGTGATAAATTAATTAAATGGGTAACAATGTTAAATACTTCTCTGTGGGTGTTTCATATTGCTGCTAAATCTAAATAATAAATAAATTTTAAAATGCAGATTGCAGACCTTGGGCATGACATTTTTGGCCTTATTACTCTTTGCAGCAGAACTGAAAGATTTTTTTAGTTAGCTAAAAAATCTGTACGTTCTTTTAATTTTCTTTTTTTCATAACAGTCTATGTTGTTTTGGTGTGAACAAGTGTTGTCCCTGCAAGATAATCAAGTTTCAGACAAGTGGAACATGAGATTCAAACAGATTTTTCTGATTTATGACAAAAGTTCCTGGGAAACTGACAATAGATTGTTAATTCAAGATATGACTTGTCTGTAAGTTAGATTATTTGTTGTTTTCCTATTTTTTTTCCTGGATTTTTTTGTATGTCTATGCAGATCTTATAATGTACTGAACACACCGAGGAACTTTCTTAGAAGTAAAAAATAACCAGACTTCTAAAATATAAATATRCATAAAACATTAGGATGCCATTTAAATTTAGTGGCAAGTTTCAAATTCAAATTAATTGCTTTGCCTAGGTGCTATAGGCCACCAAGCACTGATGGATTGATAACTTCTGATTAATTAAGTAGTCCTAACTCTGAGGTCACATTGTTTAAGTATACAAATGCATCCTGCAGCCCAGAATACACAGATCCTAAGCCAGTTTAAATCGTGGTATATTCCTTCTCTGACTCTTAGCTAAAATCTTACATTTTCCAGAGATTGAATAATAAGATACAGAGAGGTTGCACTCTTAGTGGTATTCAGCTGGCCTTTCCCCAGCTTCTTCCAAGAGATATTTATTGAGTTATAAAACACATTTTTATTTTATTCACCCCTTCTTGATGAATAGCTAATTTCCTTATTGTGAAAGATTGGTTAATAATATATCTACAGCATTATGCTATTATGCAACTGTCTCTCTTTCTTGATTTAGAAGTAAGAGGGTGACCTCCCAATACAGCTAATTTAATCTGCAAAAATAATCTTGCAAATTGACTTGCCAGAAACTAATATTAGATGAAATCTTTCTTCTGTTGAACCTGACTGTCATTTCTGATTCCCCATAAAAGGCTTAATCTGCARTTGTAAAAAATCTCTACTAATGTTGTCAGGTTTCATAAAATATCTATTCTATTAAAGAATTAGTGATGCTGATTCCCGTGGATTTGCAATATTGGGGTAGAAAGCTTGGATCTGATTCAAATTCAGATCACCTTTTGTATTAAAGTTTGGTAGAGCTGAAAAAGTGCTGCAGAAACTGCTATGGGTATAAATCAACAGCATATGATTTTAAGAAAATATTAATTATTCTAGGAATAAAAAGCATTGTTTTCTATGAAAAGCAAGATTTAGATCATTTTAATCTTTTTCAGCAATCACCAWTAATGTGACTGCAATTTTCTTTTTACCTAAGTAACTGTGCTCTTTATTTTAGATTCCCTATTTCACCCTACAGGAACAAKTAATCTTCACTGCAAAACAAATATGTGATTGCCCTGCATACTGAAGGCAGTTCTATGAATTTCAATAATAAAGCAGCAAATCAATTTGAAATAGATTTTAGAGCTAAATATATTTAACTTCATTAAATACTCAAGCAAAGATACRCCTCTTCTGAAAAGTTAAAAATTCTTTGTGCATACCTGGAACAGCCTCTAAAATCATATAAAGGTAAGTGAGGATAAATAGGAGGATGATTCTCTAATGCCTAGGCTCTGCAGTGTTTGAAGTGGTATCCCACCAGACAGAGTGAAATGCTAACACCTGATCATTTGAAATTAAAATGCATAGATCAAAGTTATAGAGAAAAATCAAGCTTTGACTGGGTGAAAAATAGATGGGATTATCTACTTGTGACTTCTCTATGAATCTTTTAACTTACAGATAATGCAAGAAGACAAAAAAAAAAGAGAAATTTTTAAAAATTCAAATTTAATAGAGTGTATTAGGCTAGTGAACAGATCATTCCGTGAACTAACCAATGACCATCAGTTCCAATGTGTACACTCAGTGCATATGCACTTGTTTTTTACTGGATCAAGATTGGAGACAAAAGGCAGGTTTAGGAAACAAGCAAAGTCTCTTTGAACATCACAAACTGRTGAACAAGAATTCAGTTTAAAATTCAAAGCTAGATGTCGGAACTCCTCCTTCTAATGGTCCATCGTATAGTATGAGTGAATACTGAACTTCATCTACAGCCACAGCAATATATATACATATATGTATAAATAGTTATATATGTATACATATATCTTTACAAAATTTTCCTGGTTTACATTTTGAAGCTAAGCTCTTTCTCAAGTACTATTTTCAGTAAATTTGAAGAATGTCACTGGGCTTTGGACTGTCACATCAAGATACACATTTGCATGAGGAATGTGAAGATTTAATAATCTGAAGTATACGTATATATATTGTTTATGTATACTGTTCTATACCATACTTCTRTTTTTAATGCTGTCAATATRTGATTATACAAAAACACATGAGAAACAAAATAYTTGCATTTGTTAATGTTTGCAAATAGCTGTGTAAGTACCAACTAATTGCATAGATACATTTATTCATATCTTTGTACAAAATAMAACCAGGTGGAATCTGTTTTACAGCTGCTTAGAATTGCAATAGCATTTTTAACATTTAAGTCCTTAAAACTAATCATTAAAGCCTAATTTTGGCCATTACACTTATCATAATGGATCAAACTATTACTATTACTAAACTGTATTTTTTTTTTCAAATTTAGTAAGTGAATTCAATGTTTATGCTTATTTTTAAATTAACTGCAAGTACTGTGTAGATTAAATAAATTATTTTAATAGAGAAAACATGGTAGCAGGCTTCTGTGTTGGTATTGCATAGAATGTGGGCAACACATAAACAGCAATTCCAAATAAGCAATAATAATTATCCATTTGAATTGCAATGTTTGTTTGCATCATAYCAAATAAATAAACATGCTAATCGGCCAAATAACTTGAGCCCATACAAAAAAAAAAAGGTCAGCTGTCACAGTGTGTGCTAGCACTTTCCATTGTTTCCTATAYGCCTGGGCTGTAGTGATGTAAAACATCAGAACAACATTCGATTAGCTTTTAGAAATCTCATGTTTCCCTAGTCAAAAAAGCCACTGTAGGAATATCAAAGTTTCTCTTGACAGTTTCTTTTCAAGATCAGTACAATCAAAGGAAAGCAATTTGCATCCTTATAGCATGTCTGTCTGCATCAGGATAGTCAGTACATTTCTCAGGTATTATGAAAATTTCTACCCTACAGTTAAAAATTATTGGGTAAGAGAAGAAGCTTTCTTAGGGAACAATGTGAGCCTGAATATGAAATGAGCTACAAAAGGATCCTGGGATCTCATCATTTTGCTATTTCTGCTTGTACRGTGACTCATTCCAGTGGGCTTTGTTTCTCTAGCGGGCTGCAGATAGGTCATCCGGAGAAAGTCACACATTTTCTGTGTTTCAGCTATTGCAGTCTGAGTCACCCAGATCCTCCAGAAGGCGGAGGTGASAGAGGAGCTGATCACATTCGGAAAATGACAGGGCAAGGCAAGGAGATGGAATGACAGTAACGATGGAACCTGAGGCACGCAGAGAAAGATGGAGCTTGCTAAGATGAACCAGGGGGCAGGCTCAGCAGCCAGGGGTTGTGAAGTGATTATGTAGATGTTGTTTCCCGGCAGAAATAGATGGAAATTTCTTTGATCAAATCAAGCCACAAGGTTTAAAAATGTTACACCCAGAATTTTGTTATGGCATAAGGAAATCATATATATGAGGCAAGGAACTTATTGCCTGTTAGCSTTTTGACAGTCTAAAAGAGTAAATTATGATATTGTAACAGAAAAAACTATGTTAATAATTCAATTAAAACTGTATGTAAACAACTTACTACTATTCCTGGTTTATATTCACCTTTCCTCTGGATCTTGCATTTGAAAGTTGAAATCCTTCTCAAAAAGTATTGGGAGCACATGCCACATTGATATGTTATTAATAATCTAAGACCTTCACGGGAGGAATTTGATGTTCATGGTAAGAGTCCCCCCCTCTGAGCCTTGGGGGTTCTACTCAGGYGATTTTTGTATTCTTCCTTCACTGTGGCTCCTGCCTTCTGGCTGCTCCCAGCTGAGCTGAGYGTGGCCCYGCAGCCTCCCCAGACTCAGCCACAGGAGCTCTTCTTGTTTGGGCAGAGACCCCTGGGTGTGCCAGACCCTTCCCATGGAGGCACTGGCAGAGCCCAGGCTCAGGCAGGGAAGGCAGCAGGAACCAGGGCAGGAGGTGAAACCAGCCCAGCCCGGCTCCTGCCAAGCTGAGCCAAGGCCAGGTCACAGAGCTGTGATCACAGAGCTGGTCACTCTGTGACCAGAGTGTGTGATTTCCTACCAGGATTGACAAACCTTTTGATCAAGCTATGCCAAATAAATTTCTCAAGCTTCCCTTGCACTCCAAATGAGTAGCAGAGATCAGAGACAAGACCAAGGATGTTCTTTAGAGACCAAGCATTTCCCATCCAGAGGCCTTGCCTTAGACTCCTCCCAGCCCCAAGTTGCTCATAAGCACATATGCACAAACTTATTGAAGGTGGAAATTTTTACATTCATTTACCCAAGCACTTGGTAAGAAATGTAGGTGCAAAATCACACCCCACTTACTGCAGAATTACTCATTCTGTACAGGAAATTCATAATAATATGCTAATTTTTCATACTCTATGGCTTCAAAATGTACCAAATCTTCATTTTCTTGAGAGCTTATTAACATAATATAACTACACATCAACATAAACATAGTCCTACCATTAAGCTCAGAAGAAATGTGCAAAAAAGGAAAAATAATACGATAATTAGGGAAGAAAATAAGGGAGGAAGAAGTTTGACTAAGATCATCAAAACATCTTCAAGAGRCAGGAAGAAACCTAAAGCTTTTTTAGAAACCAGCAAAAAAAAGTGCACAACCACTAGTCCTTTGAACTACCAGCTAATGAACAAAGGACTCAAAGCAAGGCAAAAATGAAAAGTAGTTTTCTACGCTCATATTTGCTACAAAGGGCAATGAGGAAATTTCTTGATTCAAAAATAATTTTTAAAAGAAATTAATGAGTGGACTTAACAAAGGCTGATGCCTYGAAGAAAGATGTTATTGAGCAACTCGGAAAAACTTCAGGGCAGTAAATCACTGGGACCAGATGGTGCYGATGAAAGAATTCTGAAAGAACTGAAGTGTGAAATAGCAGAGGTAGCAATGAAGATGCGCAATATATCCTTAATAAACCACACACTGTTCCCAAAGATTGGGAACTTGTTATCTTAGGTTAAAAATAAAATAAAAAATCTATATATGATCCTTGGCACTACAGACCAGTGGGTCTTACATTTGATCCAAGGAAACTGGTTTGGAATTTAATTAAAGACAGCATTCATGCAATTATAGCCCAATAGSGTATGGCTTCTGTAAGGGCAAAACTTTCAAACCTCCTAGAAGTTTTAAATGACAGTGGAAAAAGGATTGGTGCTTCTTAACTGACCAGATTAATGATATTTTATAGGTTTAGCATATTACSAAATGATGGAGATCCCAGTATACAATCTAATAGATACAAGAGCAGGAAATGTACTTCATTTTACCTTCCCAGCCTTGTGGTGTCAGGATAGGCTTCTGAGGTGCTGAAAATGTAATTACCATCTGAAATGAAGATAATCTCACTTGTCTGCTCCTTAGCAGTGTAATCTCAGGAGAAAGTATTCTCTGATGGCCTTTCCAAACACAGTCACACAAGTAAATTCTATTGACTTCTCACTGATACATTTTTGAACTTGCTTTTACAGCAACTGTAAGGGAGATGGTAATGAAAAATTAACTTTGAATAAGCAGACATCTACTTGGA
This sequence comes from Malurus melanocephalus, assembly GCF_030028575.1. Lineage (NCBI taxonomy): Eukaryota > Metazoa > Chordata > Aves > Passeriformes > Maluridae > Malurus > Malurus melanocephalus. Next base: position 557,667 of record NW_026623558.1, read on the forward strand.
AAGGTTGAAAAATGTCGCTTTAGGGGAACTGCTATCACTTTTTTCTTACGGTCTCTTTTTCAATGCCAGAATTCTCATTTTCTACCTCACAGCTTGAAAGAAGGTARCTGCTAGAGGCTCTAAGGTAGCAAGAATTCATCATTAATCTTCTCATCACTTCACCTTTCTTTCTGTTCTTCTTRCCTAATTAGAACTGTGCAGAGACCATTCCATTTAATCAAAGATTTTATATTTTCAAATCAGGTTATGAAACAAAAAAACAACCAAAATAACCATTTCAAGCTGGCGAAAGAAAACAGAGCCCTGTGAAAAGAGTGGAAGATGTGGGTTGTCTAAAAAGTTTGTACCCCAGAAACCCCAGAATCGATGTTTCTGGGTTCAGTCCATGGCTCGAGAGAAGCCAATATGGAAAAATTGCTTGGTGTTACAGTACTGGGGAGCTGTGTGATCCTCAGCCCTGTAGTTTAAAGTGTSTGGCAGCTGCATCAGCCAAGTTATCTCCCTCAACCAATCTGTCTCTAAAATGTCAACAGTGCACACCATGCAGATACATTAGCACAAATCCCAAAGCAATATATTCAAAGTTATATTGAATTCAGCTCAAGGTCTTGCTTGTTCAGCATGGCTCTGGGCACCATGCAGAGCCACACTTACAGAACTGCCCTCCTAGGAAGCCAAAAATGCTGATGGATTGTGCAGGTAAATTACCAGGAGCCTAAGCTTGCCATATATTTAGGGCTGATTTACAAAGCTTACAAGGTTTACATCAGATTATTTTTTTATAGAATTCCTAAACTTCAAAAAAATTCTGTGCTTGGGATATGACATCGAATTGGTATGTACTTAATGCTTTGGTTCAACCTGTTTCTCTAATGGAAAGTCCTCATYGGACTTCCACCTCCTTGCTCCCCTAGCATGTTATTTTTCAAATAAATAGTATGCCACAGACTGTGAAGTTCTGTTTTATATACTCTATCATGCAACAAGTTTTTCAGGCAATACTTCAATACATTTCTCAAATAGCAGTAACAAAAATTTAAAGTAAAATACAATTATATCAGAAGAAACTTGAGTTCTTACTTGAAAGAGGATTATATATTTGTCTGTTGTAAAACAGATTCATTTTTTCACTCTTGTAAAATAGTTRTCTGGTACAAATGGTCAATATGTTTTCACATTCTTATTATCCTCCCTTGTAAATCAGTAGTACATTTATAAATGTTTATTTTTGACATACTGAATGTTATAGCTTCAAAACAAATTATTTTTCAGCATGGTATAAACAGAACAGAGGAGTTAGTTATGAAGGCTGTTGAGTTTCGCAATAATAACACATCTGTCTTCATATTACTTTTCTGACTGTACAATACTCTTTTGTAATGCAAATACCAGAGCAATGTAAGCATAATGCTAAGCTTAATTGCCTTACAAAACCTTTATTCATTTCTCAACATGCATTTTAGTCATTCAACTATTCATTAAYAGATAGTTTGCTGTGTGGAGATGATATTTTTAATATGTATGGCAATTTATAGAGTATAAGAGTGCTTACAGTACAAAGCTGTTATACAGGTCATTGACCTGTAWGGAAATTATTGAAGAAAGCTTCTTAACTTAAGAGTGCCACTGAAAAAATGAGACATGCCAGCAATGCAAATACATAATGTTTATCTATGCAAATCTCTCATATACATCAAATTCCAGACAAAAATCAATATATTCAACTATTTTTCTTTTTTTTTTTCTTTTCCCCAGCACTCTATTGCATGTATCAATAACCAAATCAGGCAAACAAGAAAATGATCTTCAAGTATTATCCATTATCATTTATGATAATGTTCAAAAATTAAGATCTACCCATCACTAACCTCCTAAAACAACCCTTGCACTTAGATTTAAGTATAATTAAAATCAGTATCAGCTCTCAATTCYAAGGTCATCCTAATTATGTCTTAGTATTAAGACAGGTGCAGGACCTTGGCCTTATTGAACTTCAGGAGGTTCAYATAGGCCTCCTCCTCCAGCCTGACAAGGTCCCTCTGGATGGCATTCCTTCCCTCAGGTGAATCGACTGCACTGCTCAGCTTTGTATGATCTGCAAACCTGCTGAGAGTCCACTCAACCTCAGCATCTATTAATAAATGTATTGAGCAATACTGGTCCCAGTGTAGACCTCTGAGGGACACCCYTTGTTACTCATCTCCTTAAAGCCAAAGCACTGTTGACTGCCAGTCTTTGCAAACTGCCATCTGTCCAATTCCTAATTTATTTTACATTCCATCCATCAAACCCATGTCTCCCATTTAGAGGCAAGGGTGTTCTGTGGAATCACTCCAAAGGTGTGTTGTGTGACTTACAGAAGTCAAGGTAGATGACATCCATAGCTCTTCCCTCGCTCACTGATGTGGTCAGTCCATCACAGATGGCCACCAGATAACTCAAGCACAATTTTGTCTCTGTAAAACCATTTTTGCAGTTYCTAATCACCTCTCTGGCATCCACATATCTTGGGAGAGCTTCCACAAGAGTCTCTTCCATGCTGTTACTGGTGAYAGAGACAGAGCTGTCTGGACAGTAGCTCCCATGAACTTACTTTTCATACAGACTAAAAATTCTGGGCATATGAATTAGTATAACTTTCAAATTTTTGAAATGCTAAGCATATGTATAAATGTTACTAGTATTTTATTAAATACTTCTTGACATAGTTGTTGTAGAAAGATTTGTATACTTCTTTACAAGCATGCTTTAAATTTCAAGGGATGAAGAGTCCAGGAGCATGTACTTGCTGTTTCGGTGWTCGATACTGTGTCTGTTTCTTGACGCTAAATTAATCTGCTTTCTGGTTTTAGTTTGTGTTTAGTTCATGCATTTGAAATAGTATCTGATTACATAGGACATCTGTATTGTATATATTGGGAATTTTACCTTCCAGATTTCCTAGGGTTTTAAATAATCATAAGTATKTTATAATGAAATTTCTTAATCTACTTTATAAAGGTCAATTGGCTAAGCCCTTCACTCCAGAGCTCTGAAATGGGGTTTCCAGAACTTGGGTCATTCTTCTAGCTCTTCTCTGAATCCTGAATTATATTTCTATATATTTTACAGGAGTGGAAATGGAGCAAGGAAGTAAGGATTATCAGAGGATTGATTGAAAGGATTGCGCCAACTGAAAATCAACATTTGCAGATGTATGAAGTATCCTTCAAAATCTGTAATTGTCTCATTCTTTTCAATATCTTCACATTTAGTATCACCATAGAGCTGTGCAGCATCACTTTCAAAATGTTCAATTTAGCTGTTTATTATGTCTGCTTTTGCAACATRCTTTGCTTTCTGTAATCCTCTCCTTGCAAGTGCAATGCAAATGCTACATTTTTACCTGTGTGATTCAAGCCATTTAACATGTCCTGCAGAACTCACTTGCTCCATTCCAATGATGCTAGAATTTTCTTCAGAGTGCCACACTATAATGATAATAATACTCAGCTTTATTAAAAATCAACAGCATTAGAGATCTTATTTTCTCTTAGAATTGTTAGAAATAAGCTATTCAAACCCACAGATCTAACAAAAAGAAATTTTCCATTTAAAATTTGCCYATTTCTGAAACAGAAATTATGGCTTCTTCATTAAAACAATGAATTTGTCATCAAACTCTCCTGCAGGTGCAGTAGAAACACATTTGTTGAGCATCTTACTCCACCTTCCCTTGTCCTTATTAATCTTCTTCAGCTTTTATTTAAAGAAAATTGAAAACAACAACATGCAACACCACACCATTGCACTTWCCCATGTTTAAAGTATCATTACTCTTCCTGTATTAACTTATGCTTTGTCTTTTACATTCCTGGTTGAATGCTTAAATGCATTTCTTTCATTGGAGCAGTCATGTCTACTTTTGGTCTGTRTAAATATAACCAAAGCCAGTGGAGGAATGGGTAACACCTACATGATATAGAATTCCAGTCTGCTATTGGCTCTGTCAGCAGACTTCATGAAAACTTCTCAGTATGATGAGGATCCAAGTACATAAAAATCTGGGGCTGTAATAAGGACAGGGAAAGATTAATTCTGTGGTAACTTTTTTGTCATTGCTGTTGATGCTGTTACATAAAAAGAAGCACTGAAGCTTTACAGACATACGGTTGAAAAAAAAAAAAAAAAAAGGGCAAGAAACACAAGTGGGACAAAATACTGTATAGAAGATTCCAGGAATACTAATCCCAAGATTTAGGATTACGTTTTTATCCTGTGTTCTCCTTGTTATGCTGGGGATTGGTTCTTTTGGTTATGTTATATTCAAAATGTTACGAGACAGTTGAAAGCAAGCAGATTATCACCCACTGTTTCCAGAAGGCATAACTACATAAAATCTTCTGGCAGCTTTGTAAGCAAGAAGGAACTGATCACGATTGGCCATTTCAGCACTGAATTCATGCATATTTCCCTCAATATTCGCAGCTCCCATYCCTAATGGGAGCTGACAGAATGTAAATGAGTTTCTAAAGGAACCAGCAAAAGTGGCAATTTTTCTCATTTAATCTTCAGATGAGCTGTCTGTCTCCCAGCTGCTGAGCTTCATTAGAATTCTGAAACTAATTTCACCTATCAACACATGATTATTGGTTTGAGTGAGGGTTTTGGGATACTCTGAGTAAAAATCACTCTACAATGCANATTTGAATAAAACTGGCAGGCTTCAGAACAGTCAGTTCTTACTCTGAAGAAAACTTTCATCTATCTTTGGAGTTTGGGAAAAGTTCATCCTATACAGATCAGCAGCATAAAAAAAGTGTGATATGTARGAACAATAGAAAGAGATTATACTTTATTTATTAGCATAAAACAAGTTAGGAAAGGTTCATATTTCTGCTCAGTGACAAAAGCCATTATTTAGTGAACATTGTTATGTTTATCTAAATAAAATACAAAGAGCAATAATGAGATTTAAATTACAAAGTAGTAGAATATACTGGAAAAAAAAAAAAAGTAGAATCACTAATTTATGCTTCTATGCAAAGYGAGCAAGTTTTCAATATTGTCTATTCCATATCTTCCCTGGTGCCATGCTTTGGGTATCTCCAATATTCATTTTCTGTTGCTTGTTCTTAATCAAGCAATCAGCTAAGTCTGTTTATCTGTTTCAAGATCTATGATGACCACTGATGCCATCACAAATTATTAATAGAACTTTATGCATAAAAGAAAGAATTAAGAAAGAATTTTGTACATTTTAATTTGTCCAGAAAATTACATATGTCTGCAGGAGATGGGTATAATTGTTACCATGACTGCGAGTCCTTGACACTAGACAATCTTGTTTTGCTGTGATCGCCTTCCCATTTATTACCACGAAATCTGTTCTCTGTCATCCATTTACCCCTGTATTTTGTCTTTATGGATCAGTACATGCTCATAACAAGAGGCACTTCATTTCTCTCACTGTTTTCATTTGGGAAGTCAAGTTTTTCCTAATCTTGCAAAATATTCAGTGCTCTCTTAAAGTGGAGTCCATTTCTCACATAATTCAGCTTCGACCTRGTTATCAGTTACATCACAAATAATTTGTCTCTTTTGTTCCATCTGTTATCTGCACAGCTTACATGATTTAGTTTTATTATGTAGGGGTAACAGAATGGCTAATAGTCTCAACTGGCAGCCTGTTTCTTGTAAAGAAAATTCCTTTCCCCTGTGATATTATTGAATGCATCACAGCAGTCTTGAAATTTCTAAGTGACTTTGTCTGGTATTTCACATTCCCTTTCTTTCTCCCAAAAGAGCATTGTTCTCAGCTTGCAAGACAACATTTTGATTGCTTCCAACTCTGAWTTCTCTACACTACTATTCACTTTAACTTAATGCAATTTTACACTGGGAACTTCTGGCACATGTGTTAATGGAACATAGAAGCACCGAGCAGAGAGAACAATGTTTATTTCTCRTCCCTCAGTCCGATGGCATGGGGCAGTTTGCAGAAGGACAAATATTCCACAACAGAGATTAGCATAACTGGAGACAGAGTACAAAAATCTGGAGATATGGTACAAAAGAAAAGGAACRAGCTAACTCTGTAAAAGAGAGCCTKTTTTTCAAGGTTAGACYGTTAATATTCTTTTTAGAAATCAAGATGYCCCAGGAATTAAAAAGAACTCCAATACAGAAGACTTGAAACTAAAATAGCTTAATATTCCCTTTTTCAGTTATATGGGCAATGGAGCACAARGATTTCTTAAAAATATAAAATCAAATCAAATTAAAGAACAAGGAATAATCATTGAGATAAATACAAATTTGTGTTTACTAATTAAAACTAGACAGCCAYTTTCCAATAAAACACTTATAAGAAATGAAAAGTAAAATTTCAGCTATTTTTAATACTAATTTACAGGCTTGAGAGGTGAGCCCATGCAAACCTAATGAATTTAACAAGGCCAAGTGCAAAGTCCTGCAAGTGGTTTGGGGCAATCCAAAGCCCAAACACAGGCTGGGAAGAGAATGGATTGAGAGCAGTCCTGAGGAGAAAGACTCAGGGGTTTTGGTTGATGACAAGCTTGGCACGACCCAGGAATCACAGCCCAGAATGCCAAACATATCACAGACTGAATAAGAAGAAGCATTGCCAGCACACTGAGGGGGGTGATTATCCCCCTGTACTCGACTCTAGTGAGGCCACACTTGGAGTAAAGCATCCATCTTTGGGGCCACCAACATGAGATGAGCTTGGACATGTTGGAGYRAGTCCAGAGGAGTGTCCTGAAGATGCTCAGAGGGCTGAAGCGCCTCTCATATGAAGACAGGGTGAGAGAATCAGTGATGTTCAGCCTGGAGAAGAGAAAGCTCCAGGGACACCTTACTGCAGCCTTCCAGTACATGAAGGAGACCCACAGGAAAGCTTGAGAGGGATTTTGTACAGGAGCATGTAGTGACAAGACAAGAGGTAATGACTTCAAACTGAATGTAAGTATTAGATATTAAACAAAAATTCTTCACTGTGAGGGTGGTGAGGCACTGGAACATGGTTATTCAGAGAAGCTGGAGACTTCCTGTCTCTAGAAGTGTTCAAGGTCAGCTACGATGGGGCCCTGAGCAACCATATCTGCTGAAAGGTGTCCCTACATGGTAAGGGGCTTGGAATTAGATGGTCTTAGGGGTCCCTTCCAACCCAAGGAATTGTCTAATTGTACATCACAGAATGCATRGCCAGAAAATATAAGCCATGTCCGATGTGTATCTTCACCTCACAGGCTTAAAAAAGACAAGTCTGAAAAATAATACAAGAGAGATAATTGTTGTAGCCTACAGTTAGTATGAAAAATTTGTAACTGTATCAGACATATTTGTCATTTTTCCAAACTACCATGTGCAAGAATTATTACACAACTGTATTTTATGAATTTGTAACTTCTTTATGAGAGGTTGTACAGGATAACTACAGAAAGTCATTATTATTCCATTCATATGCAATGRCTTTAACAGGACACTTTTTCATTTCACATGTTCATGCATTTGGTCTAGCTAATAACCCATAAAGCACCTTTACAGTCAATTTAACCTGCTTTAAATTTATATTTACCAACTATACAACACACACACTCTCACTGGCTCCATTTCTTCAACAGGTTACCACTATGCTAATACATTACAGCAGCCTTCCAGTACCTAAACAGGGTCTAGAAAAAATCTGAAGAGGGACTTCTTGGAAGGGCATGKAGTGATGGGAGAAGGGAGAATGTCTTCAGCGAGAGAGGTTAGATTTAGATTTATGTGTTRGGTAGAAATTCTTTATTGTGAGARTAGTGAGGCACTGRYACAGGTTGCCCAGAGAAGATGCGGATTCCCCATCCTGAAAGCACTGAAGACCAGGATGGATGGGACTTTGATCAACCTGGTCTAGTGWTGGTGTCCCTGCCCATGGCAGTGGGCTTAGAACTAGATGGTCTCTCAAGTCCCTTCCAACCCAAATTATTGTATGATTTTATGATTCTTCTACAGTAAAGTCAATGGTAAAGGATTTGACATATTGCATGAGYGAATTTTAACAAAGTATTACCTGTGCTAACATAGTCTCATTCCTGGTGAATGCCCTTCTTTTTTGTTGTTTTACTGCTTGTTTTAATTCTTACAGTGGGTATAAAWTGGACAAAATTTTTCATTGCAAAAGATTTCATAGCTGGCTAGAAATGGCAATTTTWCAACCAGTTCAGTTCAGAGGCTCTCACTAACTGGATTTCTGCTCCTAGTAGATAACTCACTGATGATTCTTAATCTTATAATGAAAAAACCTGGTCCTGGAAACAGTTATTGTCACAAAAGTTATTAATATGTGAACTGTGTTTTAAAGAAAAAACACACAATAATTCTCTAAAAGGTAATAATTATAGTAGGAATAGGGGTATCTTGTTAAATAATACTAAAATGAAAAGCACCTTGACTTGGATAAACAACTGAAGATTAGACAGACATGAACAGCATATAGCATTTGTATCATAAGAAAATTGTGTTTGCTTGGCCCAGGTTTTGGTCGCGGGGGGCCACAAAAATGGCTCCAATGAGAAGCTGCTGGAAGCTTCCACCATGTCCAGTAGAGCCAGTCCCTGATGCTCTAAAGATGGACCCACCCTGCAGGAGTTCATGGAGAACRGTCCCTTGTGGAAGGGACCCCAGGGCACAGCAGGGGAAGGGCTCCTCTCCCTGAGTAAATCCTGGGAATGAACGGACCCAAACCCCCACTCCCTGTCCCCCTGCGCTGTTGGTGAGAAGGAAGGAGGGGATGGGGGAAGAAARAGTGTCTTTAAGGATTTATTTATTTTACTTCTCATTATCCTCCTCTGTCTCTGTTAATAATTAACTTTAGGTTGAGCCTGTTTTGCCCTTGGAGTGTTTTCTCCTGGCTCCTTATCTCGACTCATAAACCCTTTGTTATTTTTTTTTCCTCTCCTCTGCCCAGCTGTGGCAGGGTGAGTGGGGTGAGCAGCTGTTGTGGGTGCCTGGTATTTAGCCAGTGTCCAAACCATGGAAAAAATTCATTCAAATTTTCAGTTCTAATAACAAACTCTTATCTCCTCGCATGATTTTGGTTACCTGACAGGTCATTCTTTTTGTCTTATTTATATATAATAATTTTTAGAGAAAGCCATAGTTTCAAGGGTCTGTATGAGGGAGGCAATACTTAAACAAAGGGTCCCACCGTCTCAAGGATCACTGGTATTTCCCTAAAACCAATGAGATTACTTACATTGTTTCCAACGCTGTCAGATCAACCCTAGAAACCTCTAATCAGATAAAGCTGGAAAAATGCAGCTGAGGTTGTAAAATGTCTGAATTGTTTTCTCCTGTTCCCTTTTTTTTTCCTTTTTTTTTTTTTTTTTTTTTTTTTTTTTTTTTTTTTTTTTTTTTTTTTTTTAATCATGAAAGGGGTTTTTGCTATTGAGGTTATACATGGATTTGGGGTATTAAAGGAAAGACCAGGATACAGGTGTTATGGCATTCCAATTACTTTTACAAAGGGCCATTCAGAAAGAGCATGAGTCATTGCTACATTCTTCTGCTTGTGAAATGGCTGATATTAAGAAAACCTCAGAAGTGAAATAACCTTATTTCAGATTTCTTTACCCCTTGTCATCTTTATAGACACAGAGCATGCATTATACCAGACCACTGCCCATGGTAAAATTTCATTTGCRTAAATGTGCTTCATGAATTGAATTTGTATTTTTTTCATCCTTTTTTCTGTGTTTCTAGAACTATTAATATGGATCTGAAGCTTTTTCATCTTGTCATTCACAGTGGTAGGTTATACTTATTCATTTGCTTAATTAGTTCATTTATCAAATGGATGTGCTCCATTGTAGAGAAGCCTGATTAAAAGCCTGTCTTTTCTGTCGGTTGGTTGGACTCCAGCTCGGCTGTGAGTTGATTTCACTAAAACCAGCCAAAAAGTTTATAGAATGAAGACATGAGCCTGATCGATCTCCAGTTCCTCCTGTTGTGTTCACAAGAACATTAATAACAAGTAATTTTTCTGAAATTACGGAAAATGAGGAATTTTCTCTCATTTGTCTGCTGAGGACAGAGTTAAAATTGGCCTTATCATAATTATTATTTATATTGCAGTGGTTTCATTGTGCATGCTACAAATGTRTAATATAGACTCTTTTGAAAACCTTAAATTCTAAAGAGACAAAAGGGGTAACAAGAAATGGAGGCAGAGAAAGGTGAAGTAACTGCTTAGAGACCACACAGAAAGTCACAACAAAACCAAAAATAGAACAAGACTCTTGTCTTTCAGTTCACATTGTCTCCAAAATTCCCAGTAAAAAATAATAAATTCTCTGAAATAAGTTCTCTACATGTTGAATATCAGTTTTCTTTCTCTCAATTGAGTGAACATCTGCTGTTTTCTTGGCAACAGTTCCAGCCATTTTGAGCCACATAATGTGTTTTGTTCCTTTGTAGTACTCATCATGGTATCTCACAAAAAAATAAATACAATTTAAACTATGCTCACATAAAGAACATATATTACAATATGTTTCACCTAAGGGTTGACTAGAATGGGCACAGGAACAGATCAAACTACATATGTATTTGTAATATTTTATGCCCATTTCTGTTGAAAACAATGCACATTAAAGGAAAAGAAAGCWCCATATTTATCCTGTGAAACACAAGAGCAAAAGAGTACCTGAAAGATGAGTTGTTCTCTCACAAATAGCTGCATTTAATAGACATTGAATAAATAAATCTGAGTGATTTTGACAAGATAGCAAAAGGCTGCTCAAGGAACTTGTAAATTTTTAATAAGGCTGATGGTTGTATCTTGCTTATCACTCAATCTTCTCCAAAGCAAATTATAGTCCAAAGCAATGGCAGTGCAAAACCATTGCCAGCAGATCAGCTGCAGTGCTAACAGGACGTGGTTACTGGGAATAACCAGCAGCAAACACAGGGATTGGGAGCAATTACAGGAGAACTCTTGTCTCGGAGACTGTGAGGGATCCAGTTCCTCAGACAGAAGGTTATAGTTGGTATAAGTGGTGAATGGCGAACAGGATTCGGTAATTTTGATGAAGCTGCTCTACACAGCATTCTAGATTTCACCTCTCATTGTAGGCCCTGAAAACACATCCTGTCCTTCAAGTATAAAGAGTTGTATGAAAGAAGAGAAGAAGGAGATGAAAGGTTTTCCATTAGATAATAATCCACTTGCTTTTAGCAACATTGTGATTTGTATGAAATATACAATGCCATTTGAATATCACTTTTCTTAAAATAACACAAACTAAGGCTAAATAAAGACCCAGTCCTAAAAACAGCCTTAGTGATTTAGACAGTAGCTGTGGAGTTTGCTGAATTCCATCATAGTATTTGAACTCATGGAGTAAAAAGCCTCAGAGGTTCTTGGATATAGGTCACCATTTCAGTTGTATCTCTACCCCATATAAAGACAAGATTGAGATCTTCTTATCACATTTTCTATCCAAGACCTTGTTTTTCCTGAGAAACAAATCTAGAAATACAGAACAGAAAGACGAGTAGCAGGTTTGAGCTGGGTCCTGGTCAGGAAACAGAAGAGATGAGGCACTCCACAGTGTGCGTGAAAGGGCAGAGAGAAGTAAGTCTTTGTCCCACTGATTTTCTTGCCAAATTAGGGGCACAAAAAGCTTGAATATTAAGACTACAGCCAAGTTCTATAAAGTTACCTTTCACTTAATTTTAAAAACTTGGGAGTTTAGGTCTTGGTGACTTTTTTTTTTTGGTAGGTTTTGGGTTTTGTGGGGACTTTTTGTTTAGTGGATGGGTTTGGTTGGGTTTTTGTGTTTGTTTTTTAGGTTTGGGGTTTCTTTGCTTGGTTCTTTTTTTTCATTTTATTGTGGTATACCTTCTAATAAATAGGCACAAGGGCCTATTTATTTGTATAGTCATGACATTTTGAGCTTTAACACAATGCAAAATGGAGATATAAGAGCAGATGGAGATGAAAGTGGGAGATCAGAAACAGTTTAAGGTAAAAATTTCTGAAACTACTTTAACTTTGACAATAATTTTAGCCTAATTTTTGCCATCTCCAAATCAGTCATGTAATCAAAACTCATCTCCACAGTTCCAGACACAGAGAAGGGAGAGTTAGACATTTCCTCATTCACTATAAATTTCTTATTTTCATTATTTTAAGACAGAATGAAATATTTTCTAACATATAAATATTTCTAACATACAAATAATTTTCCCTGACATTGACTCTGGATGTAATCCACATCCATTCTGTGCACCTATGGGAGAGCAAAAGTTACTTGTCTCAGTCTGATATTCTCTGAAATTAGGAGCATCCTGATGCYCTATTTGCTCATTCAGTGATTTATTATCTATTATCAATACATATTAATATAATTGACAGCTCAGCTTCCTTCCTGTTTATCCACAGAAGCTGCAAACTTTGAGTTAGCAGAGAGGGGAGTAAGATAACTAAAAACAAAGTAACTACTCTAACCCTGGAAAATGTCTTCAATTTAGTAGAACAGACTCTCAAATAAATACCACAGCAGAGCATAAAGCATCACGTGTGCCAATTTTATACACTTCAAATTTACTTGCATGTTCATTGAGGTTGCTGAGACRGCAGCTGTGCACAAGGCTCACCCAACAGATGGACTCCCTTGTTATTCTAGCTAGAGCAGAATATTTCTTCCCTTATCTTTCTGCCTCTTCCAAATCACATTGTCATTTCCCTTCTTAGTTTTAGCTAACTTCACCTTACTTCAGGTTTCTTGAATTTATTCCCGTTGCATTTGGCTCAATTCACAAATACCTTTTTTTTATATGTTTCCTTATGAGTCCTTAGTGTTATTATTCTTCAATGTCAAATTCAGTTTTGTAACCCACATTGCTATGTTGTTCCCTGCTGTTCATCAACTTCAGTCAAGTGATTTCTATTCAAAGCTAATAAGAAATTGTTTGGCATTAGACAACTATAGGTAAAAATGTTTCTAGGCAGAGAAAGACAGAGAGCAAGAGATGCATATATGGTTCTTATTTTTATTAATTACTTAGTCTGCTAGGTTTTTAATTATATCAAACACAGCTCCTTATAAGCCTAAGGCCAAAATGCTTCTTTGCCCCTTACTTGCTTTCATTAACTTAGCCAAAAAGATGGACACAAATGAGAATTAGATCACCTATCTAGAGAAATATTTTTTCCTAAAAAGCACCTATAAATTACAAACCAGGTGACAGAGATAATTTGATATTTGAGGTGCTCAGCAGATGACAGAGGAGATGAAGATTACCTGCAAGCAAAAACATGCATCATCATCCTGAATGAGTTCTACAAATGTCAGATTATGAGGTAAACACCTTCAAAAATCCTGTCTTTCTGAAAATGTCACCTTTTGTAAGTTCATAATTATCAGACAGTAAAGAATGAAAAACTAAGCACCTRTTCCAGTGACTGGGCTATGATCAACTGTTCACACAAAGAGGACTTGCATGGAAGACTAAAGAAAAGCCACTATAGGATTCTCACTAGGGTGGTAATTAGCATAATCAGAAAGTAATTAGGAGTTTGAATGCAGATGCCCCTTCTGGTGGGTCTGGGACAAGCACACGAACCTGCAGGACTGTTTTGGACAGTGAGCAAGAACATCTGCAATGACAATTTCACCAACAATCACTAGTGAGTTTGAACTGATAGTCAAATAAACATCTTTTTTCTGCATGTGTTCTAAATTAAAACTAAGTTATGGACTAGTGGAATATATTGTTTCTAGTAACTTACACCAGCTCTGCAAACTTWGGTTAAAAATATCAAACTAGAAAGGTTGTATTAAGGATGAAGCATCAGGAATAAAAGTGGTTTGGACTAASAATGGCAGCATGAAGGAGATACTGAATTCAATTTAAGTCCTAAAGTTATGAAAGACAAACAAGATTTAGTGCAAGGAGAAAAGAAATGAGACAAAGCTCCACAGAACAAAGTTGGTGAAATATGAAATCTCCATTGCAATTAGAGGTTACGGTATAAAGACTGTATAATATACTACTACTCTTCACTTTGTAGCAGACCTATTTAAAAAAGAAAAATATATATAGTTTCTTGGAAATACTGTTTCCTTTATGACCTTATGTGGTTCTTAATAATTTCAAATAGATCTAAGACAGTGCTAACAGATATTATATATTATTTTCACATAACATTTTTTATATATCTTCATGTTGTTCTACCTATTAGAATGCAGGAAGTAATCTATTCAAGCATTATGAAGAGCATGTTTTGTAACRTAGCAAAAGTGCAAAGTCTCTCACATGTCTTCATGTACATTCAGTGAAGAAAGAATGGGGAGAGTATGTATATATCAATGTAGTTTTCACATACWTACCATTTTTAACACAATAGTTATGTTTTTGGCATAAGCCTTCTAACTATGCCTACAGTACGAAGCATTTGCAATACTCTTTTGATCTATGGATTCTATGATACATATAGAATACAATGATTTCATAGCTGTAAATCAAAAATTGMTTTTATAGTACACTAAGATTTTTTTTTCTCAGAGTGCTGAAAAGACAGATAATTCCAGTGGATTTGGATATTTGTTGCATTGCATCTAAGTAATATTTATAATATTTCATTCATTGGCAATTCTGCAAAGTAGTGTCTTCCTATAACAAGTCTGACACAGGTTTTTAAGAAACTTGGAAAAGCACATTTCATGATTTACTTCAAGAATCTTGGCTTTGAGATCAGCTACTTGAAAGGTACTGCTTGGCATCACAAATTAGAATACCTCTGAAGCTCATCCAGCTTATGCCAAGCATTAGCTTGAGCCCATCAGCTCTCACAAAACGTGTTAATAAGGCCAACTATGGTGTCAACTCCCTTATCCATGTGTAACGAGCTGTGTGTGTGTGTGAAGGGGTGTTTGTGCACTCCATTATGAAGTTTCACATCATGTTCCAGATATAACTTGGTAGCTCAGTGCTTAGGAATTCAYTTCCCAGTGCTTTATACAGCTGATTACACAGATAAAAGCTCTGCTATTGATACAGAGTGCAAGGGACTGTTTTGTTAACAAATGTTCTGTGCCACAGATGAGGYGGCACATAATTACAAAAAACACAGATCTTCTTTTCCTTTTCTTTTTAAAATTTGTGAATACCTGTTTTAAAACATGTAGTGAAATACTTTAACTCCCAAAATTACTTTYTGTAACAATTTGAGTTAACTTCATTTCTAGAGTCTAACATTTGCTGTCGCCACATTTTTCCATTGTCAAACAGTATTTTGAAAAATGTATGATCACAGCCATTGTGACAAGTGTTTCTTTTCATGTCTCCATAACTGAGAATAGCTGGGGATGGATTCATCCTTTAATCATCCTCAGTAGCAGTTCAATGTGGATATATAGCTTTCAAGACCAGAGCAGACACCTTTTCATGGAGCTGTGCTAACCCAGGAGATAGCTAAATCTGAAAGGCCTTTATATTGCACTGTTTTGATAYGGCCTTCTTTTTATTTTGTCATCTCTTAAAGGATGGAATGAAATTCATGGGAACAGCCTTCGTCTACAAAAGCAAACATATATCATATAAATATCTTAAGTACATTATAGTGAGGTTAACATCATGTACACATTAAATCACTATTGCATTATATTACCTGCAGTTAAATAATACTGAATTATTTAACTGCAGACAGCAGAACAGAACAGATACACCTAATTGAAATGTCATGTTCTAAACTAGCCTATGGTTTTGACTCCCTAAATAAACATGAGAATGTGTAAGTTCCACTGTTGACCAAATCTTGACTTCATTCGTAATCAGGCTGTTGGTCTAAGATATATCTCAAGCAGCAGAGGGGAACTGACTCTTCTTCCTCCATCCCTGTGCTGCTTGAGGGGGGAAAGGAGGAGGTAGAGGAGTTAGGAATGGAGTGAAGATGAACGTGGGAAAAAGGAAAGTGTTTATTTAAAACTGTCTTTGTTTCTCAACATCCAAGTCTATTTTAAAAGGCAAAAAATTAAATTTGTTTTCCCAGATAATTCTGTTTTGCACATGACAGAAGTTGGTAAGTGATCCACTTATCTTTATCTTGACCTACAAGATTTTTATATTTTGTCCCCCTGTCCTGTTGAGGAGAGGGAAAGAAACACCAGCCAGGTGGGCATCTGGCAATTGGCCAAGGTCAGTCTGCCACAGTCAGTAACAGAAGAACAATCACAAACACCAGAACACCGATCCCAATTTCCCAATGAAATCCTTTATGTACTTTCCAGGCATGAACATACATCTTAGGAGAACTGAAAAAAAGTTCTAAAAAATTTAGACAAAATATTTGCATGCCAAGACCCACATTAGTGAACGGGAGCTTTCAGACTTCTTTGGATCTTTCAGGTCAGCAGCTTTAAATACTACAAATTATTATTAAACAAAATGACAAGACCGTATTATTTGCACCTAAGAATTCAATCTGACTATTTAAAAGGTTAATATTTTGGACCCTTATCACAGTAGAATTAGACACACTKGCAAGGCATCACAATACATACATATTTTCAATAAACTATTTTAAAGAGAAAGCTTCATCACTAGAATAATTACATTTACCTCTTCCAAATTAATTTCCATAGAGATCTCCTAAATGTGAATGAAGCTTAGAAAGATTTTACCTCTTTGCCTTTGCATTGTRTATACTTATAATGAGAGAAAAATAAAGTAAAATTTCTGTTTCTTGACTTAGTCCTGCTCTGGTGATGTCTTTGGGGAAAAAACCTTGAAGATCCGGGAATATTTGAGACGCCTGGGAACGGACTTCAGCAGTTAATCGRACGCCACCTAGTGTTAGAAAAAGAAATCACTACTTCTTACTCCTGTAAAATAAGATGGGCACTGGAAAATGAGACAAGTGGAAGACTTACAAAGAAGGTAGAATTGTATTGTATTTTATTTTAAAGTAACATTTTAGGATGTCATCTATTTACTGCTGTTGTGCTATTAAATGGAAATTAAATAAAATAATGAATAGAAGAGCAGGCAAGAGATAGTGGGGCAAAGAATTTTAACCTTCAGTTTTGAATTGTTAGTTTGGGCATCTATTTCAGGTAATGTTGATCTAAAGTTTAATATTGAATTTATGATCAACTGATTTTCAAGAATTTATCAACAGTGTTAGCCCACATTATTTAAACTGTTTTCTATCTTTTAAATGACTGTAGCACTTGAGAATTAATGATTATTAGTAGAGGGACATTTTTGAAAGC
>NW_026623558.1:575036-593111 GCF_030028575.1 Malurus melanocephalus
AAACCCAAGAAAAGGAAAAAGAAGAAAATAAAATTTCCTGCTATATTGCATAGTTGAAGACGAGTATGCTGGAAAAAGAATAAATATATCCATAAAATTCGGGTTGTTTCTGAGAAGAATGCCTTATAAAACATCAGAGAAAAGAAACAGTCCTTGGGAGTSGAAGGAGGGATTTTGCCTTCAGACACTCATGTTTGGATATTTTTGACTGATAACTCATTYGGATGTTGCTTCTTTTCCTGGTCCCAAACTGTTGGTGAGCAACTCGTGATTGTTTCATTTCAGTTTATTTTTTGCTGAATGACGGCTGTAATTGGTTGAACTCTTGGTTGTTCACATTCACTTTGTTACCCTTGATTCTAAATTAAAACTTTCCTTGACTACCCACACAACAAATCAGCATGACAACAGAGAGCCAAACCCAAACACTTTGCACACTGTGCTGTAGTCAGTGAAAGAAAATGAAATATCCAAGAAAACTGTGAGGTTCACTTGGTTAGTTTGCATTTTTTTTGTTGTTTGTTTTTTTTTTTTTTTTTTTTTTTTTTAATATGTACTCGTGAATATTTGTGCCACAATCTGAAACCTCATTTTACACTTTAACTCACAAATAGTATAAAATCCCTCCCTAAGAAAGTACCCATGGCTACTCCTCATGCCTCTTATTTTTTTTTTTCCCACAATGATTGCTCAAAGGTCAAGAAAGAGGATTTTATATATTATTTTATACCATATGAAAAAAAGCCTATTATCTTGACATTATGCTATCAAATCCTAGCAGATTTGATAACCATCATGCCATATCTACTCTAATTTTTGTATACTGATAATGTATGACAGTTTTTAATGCTTTTGCGAACCCATATATTAGCAAATAGAACAATGAGTAGTCTTTAGAAGTATTTGGAGGAAAAGTCTATTATTATCATGAGATCTTGATGGATCAACTCTTTACTGAAGTTTATAAGGTTATTTGGAACATTTGAATGAGTTGAGAGTGGCAGAAAACACCTTTTCTCAGTAGTATATAAACAAGTCATTGTATGAGAACAATCCCCACAATTATATCACCACTTTGTAATAGAATGTGTCGAATTCTTAAACCTGTATTGTAAGAGAATATAGCGGGCACCTCACTCAAAGAGAATAAAAATCAACAGCTTTAGAGAATGAAAATCAACAGACTTGAATACATTTTAAAAAAGAGCTGAACTTACACWGAATTTAAAAGTTTGAAAGGGAAATCCTACTATGTATAGGACAAATCAAAGCCTCTGAGAACTTTTTTTTTTATTGATAATAATGATTACCTAAGAACAGTGCACATTCTCCATAAATCAATAAACATGTAAGAGATTCTTAACAACCATTTTATGGTTTTTAATTTAATCTTCAAGATGTTGTGGAACAAATGTCAAAGAMAACATCATTGGCCACTAAGGAGACCCAACATTTTCTAAAATTTCAGCATATAGTAGCATCTAGATTTCCATTTACACAAACATATGCACTGTAATGTCACGATGGACCCCAGACGCAAATGTAATTGGAACCAAATCCAAAGTTTTTCAAAATAGGCACTGGGTTTGGGTTGGAGTTCAGCCTGCTTTCTACATAGCACATTTTTTTCACATATTTTTCATATAATTTTTCATCTATTTTATACAACAAGAAGAACAGACAAATATATATTTTTTATAATTTTCTGTTCTAAAGAACATTGACTTACAACTGTAACAAAATCAATCTTGTTATATTGCTATGAGCATAAAACATAGCTGTACTTCCCCATTTAAAGGAATGGGAAAGAATGAATGGCTGTTTTTATGCAGTGTTTTTCTGTTACTATGTATCTTATTTTTGCAAAAATTCCTTCAGTGACCAAAAGTAAACAGTGGTTCAATTATTACCAGCATTGACAAGAAAAGGAAATCTCAGGGGTGAGGGATATATACATGTTTAATAAAGTTCATCTTTTGTGACAAGAATCTCCTATAACAGATTGTATTCTGACATGATGGGGAAAGAAAATCAATAATTAAATGAGTTTATGAGGCAGAAGTAAAATACTAGTAATAATAATAAAAATAATAATAATTGATTATCCATTATTTAAGCAAAATATTCTACAAAACTTCTCATGTTCATATGTTATTTTAGATGCTGCATCTTTAGAAGGAAATGCATTGCAGAGTACTTGTTTAGWTTTTTATATCTGTAGAAATTATTGTATTATTTCTCAATACAGTATCTCTAAAACTTCTTTTTTTTCCCCCCCTTTTAAAAATGGAACTGGTTAAAACTTAAATGGTAGAGCTTAGATACATTTTCTTCAACAAATTCTCCATTTTAATGCAGCCCAGGAGAATAAGTGTCATTACAAATTGAGGCGGGAATTAGTCACATCAAAATAGTGTGCTTAAACCATAATCAAGCACTTTACTATTTATATGTGCTACCAGCAAAGAGATGCAAGCATTAGAATCAATGATCTGAATTGTTCTGTGTCTGTTTTTCTCCTTAGGAAATGAAGAAATATCAATTCAGTGATGATGGTGCCCAGTTTGGAGACGTGGGCTGTTAAGGTTTTCTGTTGTGTGAGATCATCAGAAAAAACACTAGTGAAGGCAGGCAATGCAGGGAAAAAAAAAAAATGGCTATAACAAGAAAAAAAGGTGAGATGAACAAGGTCTGGATTCATTCCACTTAACTTGAAACAGCCTGCTAAGTTAGGAGCATCAGTCACTCTAGGCTCCCTCCTCAGAAAAACAAATTAGAGATAGGAACCTTCAGAAGGCAATTTACCCCACCTAAGAACCAAGTAATCTTCTGGTGGAATGTCTCATACTGTGAGGAACAGCCTACAGGGACAACYCTTGCTCCCAGATAAGGTGTGCCACTTCATTCCTGTAGGTGTCCTTGAGCTTAAATAAGAAAGGGGCAAAGTGGGAAAAAATAGTAACACAGAGAAATTAATAGCTGGGAAATTAGTTAAAGTTTAAGACCATGAATGAGAAAAATTCTCATGAGCACAAGTTGATCACCATGGAAGAGAAAAATCGCAAAGAGGAAACTGAAGAACTAAAGAAAAATGCAACATATCTTAAAGAATTCAAAACAAGGAAAAKGTTTTCTATTTATCAACTCAAATGAGCAGGGATGGCACTGATGGTGTGAATTAAGAGACCATATTGCATTTATTGTTTTTTACATTATTTTTATGTTGCAGTAGGTTGGAATAGATCTAGCTAATTGGCAAATGTCTGTCCACACATCATATGTGGTTTGATGAGATACAAAGATTATGATGATGATAGTACGCTGGGACTTCTAATATTTCAAACGTTCCAAATTATGGCCAAAAAAACTACATCCATCCAGACAGGCAAAAATTCTCTAAGCACTCAGACCCTACTGAGAAATTCACATGATTAACCCTTGTGACATGTGTGTATTCAATCACTGAAAAAAGAGGTGAGGGGCAAAGTGTGCAGAAAATGAAAAAGCATCTTGAACTAATTTTTAAGCTATCTGTGGTACACAGGTTAACAAATAATTCAATGTTCGTTATTTGTTGAGCCATGTACATCTTGTTAACTAGAAGGATAAAATACTCCTGCTCCCCTGTTAAACAGTACACTCTCTTTGACTTGGAAGTTGGGCAGCTACTAAACACACTTAATTTACACAGGCTATCTAGGATGTTAAATGAACCATAAARGGCACATGACAGAGACAAATAATCCTTTTCCCTGAAAGTGCCAAGTTTCAGGGTCTTGGTCTCCCTTTCACACTGATGCAGTGTGTGACACTGGAGGACCTGGCTATCACTTTCTATAAATGGCTTAACCTTCAGCTTTGTGTGGTCTGTCTAGTACTATACCCTGACAATTAAAGAAAATCAATATCTGGCACTTCAATGCTGGAAACRTGGAGCCCACTTTGGAGGTAAATAATTAGTTCAGAAATGCTTCAGGCAATAATTARCCAAACTAGACTTATTAAGAACACTTGCCTACAGCATTTTTCCTTTTCAGAGGTGTTTAATATCTATCACATAACTTTTAAATGATTTAGATTTAAGCATTTCAGCKTTTAACAGTGCTATAATTAACATTGTTTGACTAGTTGCTCTTTTACACAATAAATTATTCTCAAATCACAACACCTTACTGAAGCTTTAGACCTCATGTTCATTTATTAGACCTCATGTTCATTTATTTCAGTCTACAAAAAGAGAAGCACATAAATTATTTGATTCAGAAACCTCTGATTTACATTTCTATTTAATACTCATGGAGAGGGGTGATTGTTTTATAAGTTTCTGTTTGAATCACAGATTATACATCTGATTATACAACACATTTGCACAAATTCACATAGAAGCCACTGAGCAGGATAGTTAAAGGCTGACACCCTTGGCTGTCTGTGGGATTTTTTTTCCATTGCCTTTAGAAGGAATAGGAACTTATGGCAGACTCTTATGGTGAAGTCCAGTGATGTGTCCAATGTATTTCAAGTTGACCTCATTTGACCCAGTGATATGACAGAAAAAAAATGTCATTCCTGTTGGCTACGTATATAATGGATCAAGAGCTGGCTGGAAAGAGACAGTGCAAAGATAGGAGGTAATTTTTGTCAGATTAGATGTTTGTATTTTTCATGATCATCTGTTGAATTATTATCCAATTGAAGTCTTAGCAAGTGCTCAATTTTGAAAGCATTTTAGCATCCCCCTTGAAGTCAGCAATGCTTCTAAGTTCTAAAACACATGTGAATTTTTTTCAAGATTTGGGACTCTGTCTATGTTCTGTTGCTATTATAACACTGGGAAACTAACTTTACGAAGGCAAAAAAGATACTACATATTTCTAGGTGCAGTGGTTCTGTGGTATCTTCACACCCAGTGGATTAAACTATGATTCTGCCACCATTCTTATGCAAGTAATTTAAGAGCAGAACAAGAGATTTTCACAAGGCTGGGCTTGKGGKCTGTAYGTGTGTGTGTGTACACACACTGCTGCAGCTCAGAAATCCATCCTTCACCTTTAAAATTCTATGGAAAACACTTTTACTAGAACATTTCCACTAACARAAGGATAAAACAATCCAATACCCCAGTTTTGTAACCAAAAAATTAGCCATCCTCAGCCCCTCTGAGATCAGTGGAAGGAATTACAGAATCTCCATATAAAATACCATCCTTTTTTCTCCTCTAATTGAACTGTTTGATGGAAAAAAATAGTATTGTATTTAATCTATCTTCTCCAGTCCCTCATGAATTTCATGGGTATAAAAGTACACTTCATCTTACAAGGCTTTAAAAAAACCCAAACACTCTAAGAATTACCAGTCATGTATTACTCTCTATATTTTATAGACTATATTTCATCCATTTAACAATGTAATGGTGGCTAGTTGGGAAAGTCAAACTCAGAATCATAACGTTTTACCTCATAAAACAAAGTGCACACTTATGGAAATTGGGATACTCTAAACTAACACAGAAGAGAATTGTCCTGCTTTATTTCACCTGCCAGTCTTGAAATGCAGAAGTACAAATAATGCAAGTAAGATACCTGATTYAAGTTACACACTTAAGCTTCCTGTATARTCTCTACAAAGAGATTCAGTTCTCTGGCCATTGGCACATATCCTGTGCTAGGATACATAACACCTTCTGGAGTTGATTTACTGGCTGTAAAAGGGTTATAAGCAGTTTACAATATGGGTGAATTGCAGCCTCATTTTAGTAGTATAGAATGCAAGCAGATCCATATATAGTTTTTAAGCTCTCATAAGTCAACAGAAATTAAGCTAGTGATTTATAAGCAGTTCACAGGGCCAAATGCTGGGACACCTTACCRTAGGATCAGGTAAATTGTTCTCAAAATACTGTTAAAAGTACTTACAAGTTCTCCACCTATCTGGGAAGATCTGAAAAAAAAATCACCTGTGCTGGAGGCAGTTAAAGTTGAGGCAAAAAAATCCTACTCAAGATGTCTAACTTTTAGGCAYATAAATTTAGATAAGACAAACTTTTCCTATCAGCTATTTCCCATTAGACCTTTCTCTGTCCATTATCTTGTAATTTCKTTTATATGAATGCCATGTCACATGGTTCCTGTTTTTACTCAATTCTTTCAGTTTTATATCACTGACGTCACATACATCAACAGTCCAGTATGAATGATTAATTTTCAGTATGAATGTTTAATTTTCTTTCCATGTATTTAAATTTTAAAGGTTAATTCAGTTGCAATACTTTAGGCTATATCCAGAAGAGTTTTAATGAAACACAGTCTATTTCAGAGTAGTATTATTTGAGTGAYTTTTATTTATTTTCAGAAACTGAGGTATAACAGGAGCAAAACTTTTTAAAATGTCAATTATTTTTTTAAATAAAAATTCCACCAAGGATGTAAAGTATACATTTAGTCAGTATGTTCTATAGACATTTTTGGGGAAAAGCATAAGATGAGTATATACTTGCCTTCTCTAAGATRATAAATTTGAGTTCCGAATAAGAGYAGAAAATATTAAAGAGAAAACATGCAGTCACCTGAAATTATTATAAAAACACTTCATGGAGAGTAAAATAAGTTTGCAAATAAGTTGTTATAAGATTTTTGTTGAAGGCCAGGGTCACAAAAAAAAATAAAGTTAAATGGTGCATTTTATTATTTCATATCAACAACCTCATGGGTAGATGGCATCCTTACTGTAAAAACAGATTGATTAATTTTCCATATACTTTCACATTTTTATATTGATCTTCACCTTATTTGTGTTCTTTTGCCTTTCATGGATTGCTTACCACAGAAAGTTTGGAACRCTATTTTTAGTGCTACTCCTGTGCTCACAGTAGAACATACTTCTTTACTATGACAAGCATTTAATCCTGGTTTTAATGAGTTGACCAAAGTCTAAACTGAATAATGAAATCCCAGCCCTTTTCAGAACCATTAATCTGAAGTCATAGACATTTTAGGTGCAGTCAGCCAGCTTCTACAACATTTAGTTGGTTTTCATATATTATTTCTATCTCTTTGCAAACATCCTGCCCTCCAGGGACAATTTTAATTCTCAGTTAACAYTGCACCTCATTCAATAAATGCTTGCTCTTTTGTGTTGAAAAGAGTGAAGACCTTAAAGCTGAGGGAATAGAACCATTGACAGTTTAAAGGTAGGATGCCATTCAAACTGGAGGAACAGGAAGAAATGCTAATGGAAGAAAAAACTTTACTGCAGATGATATTTCTTGTTTCTGCATGACCACAAGGCATCCTTTATAACAATTTAATATGAAACAATTCTACAAGCYTCTGCACAATTGGTATAAGAGCTCTGTCTAACTAAAACGAATTTTAGCATGAAGGAACGTTTGATTACCACTTTCAAGATTGTCAACTGCAAGTTTTTTGGACAATAAAGATCACATTCCTATCTTCTAAATAAACTGCCTGATATATCACAGGAAGATTTCCMCAAGAGTTTGCCTGTATTTATTGTGAAACTCCTTCAATGGAAATTTATTATAAAAATAACAGCTTTTAGATGCCTTTAGTGTAAAAATATCCAACAAGTATCTAATGTCTAAATTTTTCCAGATATTCAGTTGATGCGTCTACGCTTGAAAGAAAAGGTGTATTTTATTTTAATACATCCCACAGTTAGTATTTGAGATACATTTATATTCTCTGTCACTTTTTGAATATGCTGTCTCATAGCCACCTACTAATTAGGGAACTAAATTGARAATTTAGAACATCCTATATCACAACTGACCTTGTGTGTATCAGTGGAAAAGCAACAGAACACATGCATGAGATCAAATTATTGGCATTTTCTCTGACATGTTAGCAGTGATGAGGAAAGCAGATGGAAAAAAACATATTAGATATTGATCCGTTTCTCATTCCTGCATACCCTCTAATTAGATTTAGATTGTAAACAATGCTATTGTATCCTGTGACAGTATGCATGAAATGATGGCCTGAACTGTATCTATGTATATTTTGAAATATTAGTCAAATTGAGTGCTTGGGAATTTTATGCATTAGAAATACATGATTTTAGTCATGTTGCAAATTTTCTTTAAAATTAACATTTAAAAAAAAAAAAAAAGTTAGAATGCACTTTTGAATGCATTATGAGGGACCATACTAACCTCTGTTTTAAGGAAGGCAAGTAAAGAAACACCTGTAAGGATGTGCTGTGGAAGGTTGCATTACAAGTATGCAAACCAACTGGGGCACCACCAGGTCAGTATTTCTGTCCCTTTTTCATGCCATGGCTGTCCCTGTAGCTGCATCAGCATCTGCCAAGCTGTCATGGTTTTACTTGGTCYGATTTTTGGTAGTGGGGGGATGGGACCAAGAAACCACAAAGATGGCTCCTGTGAGGAAGTTCTAGAAGCTTTGTCCTTCTTCTCCAGCAAAAGGAGCCCTACCCCCTGTGTTTTAGAGCCAATCCATTGTGGCTCTGAGGTTGATGGACAGGCTGCTGGTCAGGTCTGGACCAATTGCACAGGCTAGTTATACCTCTGTGATGACATATTGTCTTGTACTTAAGAAGAATTAAAAACAACATAGGGGCGGCCGCCATGTAGTTTTTAGGTTATTAGTATTTAGTTTTAGTATCATGCACTGGGGAAAAACAGAGCAGGAGGGTGAGGAGATGTAAGAAGAAAAATGGAGACCCAAGATCACAGKAAGGAGAAGATGGGATGGGCTGCTGTGCTGTTGCTATGGTTCTCAAGCATGGAGAAAACAAGCTGCTCTCGAAAGGACTATTTCATCAATGGGAGACCTGTATAGAAAAGGAGCGCGACCTTGCTCTGAGGGGAAAAAAAAAACCCTGGCCTTTGAGGACTGGACTGAATTGATCAGGAGCCAAAAAGGGGGAAGAGGCTTGGCTCCCCCATGACGTCTGAAGCGAGTTGATGCTAAGAAGAAGTGGATGCTTAGAAGAAGCTGTGTTCTGCCAGGAGATTTGTGATAGTGGTCTTACGCCGCCGAAACAACACAGTTTGGGCTTGAAGAACAAGCCAAAACCTTTCTTACCTTTCTCCTACGAGGTAAAGAAAACACTCCCTTGCCACTAGCAGTTATACACTGACCTTTTCTTGGGAAAAGAACTTCCACAGCTTGGAGCTGTAAGAACGTTTCTCCTATGATGCTGGACGACAACCACAATGAGTGGTTTGATCTATGTTAGACTTTTATTCCTGTCCCCTGTGTGTGCGGGAAGACAGGGAGGGTGGACAGGGGCGACCTGAGAAAGAGACGGATCCCCGGAAAGGATAACAGGTGTCTTAAAATGTCCGTTTTTATTTTTCTTCTCCTTGTAAATTTTTCCCTATCTTTGTTCCCTCCCCAGTGCCGTAGTATTCTTAGTAGTTTGTAGTAATAAATCTATTTTGCAACTTAAGTTATTCAGCCTGTCTKACCATTCTCTGGWGCATATACATRTCTTTCTCTCAATTATGTTATGTTATCTGAAAGCCATAAATTTTCGTGCTAATTGGGCTTTTGCTCTCTCTTCTTCCTCTCCAGTGGGGGAAGGGAAAGAACATMATGGGTGCGGTGTTTTTGGCTTTCRGTCAAGTTCAAACCACAACATTTTTGGTGCCGTGACTCGGACTGGGAAAAATCAGGTTTAAACCCACGACACAAGCCAACACCATGCAGACAAGCAAACATGCCCCTCCATTTCACACACACAATGGTACCTCACAAAATGATCCTTCACAAAGTTGCTGTGAGTACAGCAGTTTTTCGGCTGAGATCTGCTGACACACAGGATTGCTCTCTGATGGTATAACCAGCTCTCTCCTACAGTAGATGACATCAACATATTATTGATACCAGGTTCCTATGTTTTGCCAGAACACCATCAGCACTGAGTATCTGAGCAGTCTGGGAAATTCCCCTGCAATCTTTGATCTGGAGGRGCTTATCAGAAAGATATCTGTGTTGTTAGACTGCAATTACACTGCACAGGGCACTATGCCAGCTCCTGGCACACAGGTGATCCTAACTATCAATTATTAACACAGCCTGGATTCACCAGTTTGGTGCAGAGACAAGAATTCAYACAGACAGAACTCAGAACTGGTTCACCTCACATTGCTTTGCTCTGTTAATCTCATAAGACCACTTTGATGTTGTTCAAAACAAATACATAACATTACACATCTGAAATGAAGTATAAAGTTACATGTAATTAAAGTTACTGATTTRGATTTCCCTTTCTGTTAGGTAGTGATCCAGTGGTAGCAATAAAGTATACTCTTCTCAGTGGTGGCAAGCAGGGCTTCTCAGTGGTGGCAAGGGGGAAGTTGAAGAACCTAAAATTCCATTTTAAAATAAGAWTTTTTCTTTTATTATTAATTTTTAYTGTTGGGATTATCAAACAGTGGAATAAAATGCTGAGAGAAKTTGAACTCTCTTTTGTTGAAAGCCCTCAAACCTGACTGATCAATATCCTGGGAAWCCTGCACTAGTTGACAATCTCCACTAGTCCCTGCCAAGCTCAGCTGTTCTGCCAAGACATGCTTTAGTGAATAAGTCAGCTGATTTTTAARACATAATACTATTTATATTCCCTTTGAGGAAAATTTTATGAATATGCAGCTGCCAGACCTTCCAGGTATTTCCTACCAGAGCACCAAAACTGGATATTAATTCTTTTAAAAAGTGGGTTATACTCCACCCTGATAGGATGGATCAAAAAACTCAGCATGCCAAAAGTATGAGATACAAACATTTCTGCTCTAGGTCATCTAGTTAAAAAAAAAAAAAATCAAAATAATTTCTCTAGATTTAACAAATCCACTTTTTTTTTTTTCATATAAAATACTATTCATTGCACTCAATTCCACATAACATGCAATCTACTTCTCTGTTCCTTCCTCCCAAAACAAGAGCAAATGTAAGTTTTATGAAGGATTTTGGACAAGGGGGGGAGGTGAAGCAGCAGATGATAGAAAAAGATTCATCCAGTGATTTTTTATTATGGACTACCTGWTGCTATTGACTTCTCAGAATTTTGATATAGCAATGGGCATCAGTACTAAACTTTAAAATAAACTCTATGASATGGTCTGAATGGAATAGTCTGAACGGAGAGACTCTTCAGCAAAAACAAGCCACTCAGAAGTCATGGATTGCAGTTCTGTATTAGTAAGTGCACTATGGTTCTCCATTGTCTGCAATCTACAGTCAAAGAACTCCTAAAACTTCAGATTTCTGGAGCTGGATATATAAGGGAGCAAATGCAACATCAATGGCTTTGCTTTTCCTTATTTAATCCAATGAAAATACAATTATCCTCAGAGACAGGAGATAAAAGAGACTTGGAAAAAGGGAGTTTTTCTCAGTCCTAAAGGAGATTGTTGAGGAGGCTGTCTTGTCAGGCTCTATYGACTTCACTAATTTACTTATTTCCTCATTTCCTTCAGGCCTCAGCACCTTTGTTAGGAAACAGTACTGTAGATTTTTTACATTGATATCTTGTAGTTTGAAAATTACCTTTTTTTTTAGTTGTGACTTAAGTGGCTTTGAGGATGAGTGGAGTTTTTGTTTGGGTTATTTTTGTTGTTTGGGGGGGGAGTTGGTTGGTTGTTTATTTTTGGTTGTTTCTTTTTAAAGACAGTTGCTATTAAAATGTGTTGGATTGGAGATTAGATGAATTCCTTGTATTGCAATTAATGAAGAAAGATAGTGTGAAAAAACCCTAACAATTACAAGGAATAAAGARAAGGGACTGACAGGGGCCTCAGTGAGGAGGATCCAGGGTTGCTCCAGGCCAGGCTCCACCCAGCTGGGGCCTTTGGGCAGAATGGAAGCACCACTGGAAAAACAGATTAATGAAAGGTCAGAACACTGCATGTCCGTGAAAAAGGAGGTAAAGCATTGTGAGAAACAGCTCTKCAGACATCCAGATCAATAAAGAWGRAGGGRTGAGGTGCTGCAGGTGCCAGAGATTAGACTCACCTGCAGAGACTCTTCTCTGTGGAGGAGACCGGRGTGGAGCAGGGATTTCCCTGCAGCCCTTGGAGAGACAGTGCTGGAGCAAATATCCCACTGCAGCCTGTGGGATGTGACACATGGATGGGGTAGGCAGATATCCTGGTTTTTTGCCAGGACAGTGAATTTTTCAGAGTAGTTGTGGGGGAGCAGAGGCTGGAGCCGTGTGGGTGTGTGGAATTGTTATGCCATAMCGTTCACTTCACTGCCAGAGAGTGAAAATAAGGGATTCTCACTTCTGAGGAGGGGAATGTGGCTGGTGGTTGTGAAGAAAAAGTTGGCACGTGGAGGGGCTGCTGCCATTTTGTTCATTGTCACAGRGGTCACATGGTGCTGGGTTGGTCAGTGAGCATCTTTTGCATATAAATCACTCTCTTTTTGTACACTTTTGTTATTGTTTCTGTTCCTCTTTTTTTTCTTGTTCTAGATGGTGTTTCTAGAAAATTGTTTTCATCAAAAYTTAAGATCTCTCTTTTGTCTCTCTCATCAGAGGGAATCGGGGAAGGGGAGAAGTTTGTGGTTTGCATTTTAGTGKGAGAAATTATTCCACCAGAGTGGATATGGTCTGAAGGAAGTGTGGCCTGTGTCAGACGCACGTAAAGGTGGGTTTTCCTTGAGCTCTGCAGCCCACTGGAAGGAACTGTGCTGAAGCAAAAAAAAGTCTCAGGAGGCAAGAGCAGCAAAGAGGCTGTTACAGACTCATCACTATCCTCCCATCCCACATCCTCCCTGTGCCCCTTGAGGACAGAGAGAGTAGGAGGAGTTTGGAATAAGCTGTGTAACTGAACTTTGGGAAAAAGAGGAGAGAGAAGGTGATCTTTAAATATTGTCCTTTTTTTACTTACTATCCATACCTGTTTTAATTGTTGATCCATTGGATTAATTCTCTCAGGTTCAGTCTGTTTCTCATAAGATTAATTGGCAAGTTATCTGTTGATAAGCAGGATTGAGAGCAAGGCTGCGTAGCCATCTGGCTGCAGGCCAAAGTAAACCCATGATATGTCCAAAACACAAATAAAGTTACCTTGAATACCAAGAGCAGCAATGTTTTCGAATACATTGTCAACATRTAGATAGAAAGATGTGTGAAGAACCTGAAGCCTATGAATGTATGTGCAGTATGTGCAGTGCAGGAAGAATCTCACTAAAAGTACCCAACTTTTGTTAACAGTGGCATACCAGATGAGAAGAMAAAGTTTCTTTTGCAAAGATCAGCATCTCCAAAAAGCCAGAGAACAACCCTCAAATCTGAAAGACTAAATATTTCTCCATCACTTGAGCGCTGTAGACTAAATCTCTGWTTTTTTTTTTTTTTATCARTGGTGCCATCATAGATTCTGAGTGTAACATCTATCAGAGCAAGAAAGAGAGTAAGCTCAAATCAGGCACGATGTCCTTCAGTACATATATACACACATACATTTATATAATATATTTAAGATAAAAATATGAATAAAATCGTTACGGTAAAGTTGTCCTCTACCTGTGCCCRGGTTATCCCCCTGTTTTTCCTTTTTACTTGTCTATTTTGACATAATTTTAACCCAAGAATGAAGTTGTAATCAGGGATTTGAAATAGGAAAGTGTTTGGTCTTTCAGGCCATAATACACATATTTAATATCTTWCCACATTTTCAAGTAGCAGAGAGGTCAAGGTGTGTTATTACATAAGGGCATTTTGATGTTCTCAGTTGGTGCTGTGAGGTGGAGCATTTCAATACTTGTACACTTTTAACTCACATTTATTTAAGCCTTGCTAATGGGATTAGAGAGTTATGATGTTTCCTGGCAGTAGGTATATTGTCCTGCAAATTTTTACAAACTTCCATTATCATTAAAGGGAGTTAGACACTAGAGCACCAATGTCTATTAATACAAATAGCATCTTCCACAAACAGTCTTTTAAACAGCAATTTGGGTGTCCTAAAGCTCTCTAGTCATTCAGGAGAAAAGACTCTGATGTCAACATTTTAGCAGCAGAGAAACATCCATTCCTCTATAAGCACTCACAAGAGACTCTCAAGCAAGACCATTTTTTTTTTTTTTTTGTTTCAGTTAGTGGAAATGTCTTCTATTCTTGAGCCTATTAACTTGTAACAATAGAAATAATAGGAGCTGAGACAGGTGTAGAAAGTTTAATTCTCTTCTTTCTTGTGAGCTTCAAGTTTAAAAAGGGAGTTCAAAATTCATGTTAAAAAAGGTTATTAAAATTCATGAATGCCAGTATAATATAATTTTGATCTGCACAGTTTTTCAGGGATTGTTGTCAGTTTCTATTCCACTGTTAGCCATCATTAACAGCAAATATGACAGATACACTAATGAAATCGATTTGGTCATGTTATCAATTTAATTCAAAAACGTAAGCCCATTTTATTACCGTGTAAGTTATAAAGGCTTATAGGCTAATGTCATCTGTCACTGTAAGAGTTCTCTGCTAGACTTCTTAATAAATAAATGTATGTTTATTTTATTTTTTTTATATTTTGAATTAATTACTCCAGTACAGCAGTAATGCTGGTTTAACTCATGGTAGGACTGAAATATTGGTCAATGCACTCTAGTAAGGGAAACCTTTCAGTGAAATGAATATAACAATACAGTATTGCCTTGGAACTTTGCTCCAGCTGGGCAATAGATCACTGTGCAGCAATATTCCCTGCAGCCACCYCACTGTCTAAGAAATTAATACATTCCTCATGCCCCTATAAGAGGTGTGCCTTGTTGTAAGGAAGATTTTTAAGGCACAGTGGAAGCAGGATTGTCCTCAAATACATACCTCTCTCATTAATAACATTAGAAGTCTCTTCAAGATACTCTTCCTTGTAGATGGCAATATTTCTTTTGAGCATTGATTATCTGATGAAGCCATTTTATGGCTTTTATATTGTGTTTGGAAAAATAACCGACAAAGCTAGAAATCATGATGATGGGTGTCACCAGATGGCATCATTAGACACAGATTTCTGAATTATTTCACTGAGTCACTAAATGCTTAAACTTGGGGAATGTCTTAAGTGTGAGCATTAGTTGGGCATTATCTTAAAAAATTGAATGAGAAGCAATATTTTTACTTCCAGTTCAAGTTTGTTCATGAGGAAAAACTGGTTTAGGAGCACAGAACAATACAGTTGGATGTAAAKAGTTGTTTTACAAGATGATTGCCTTGTTTCCAGACCCAAGACATCTTYACAAGTATGTAGAAAGTCAACAAGCTTTTCTATGCATGTATCTAGACTTTRTATTTCTAATTCTTCATAAGACAGTAAAAGAATGACAAAGCATTTCTGGAAAAGAAAAAWTTTCTTTTTTAACTGGAGAAGACACTGAAGTAATTCTTCTTACCTGTTCTTCTCGGAAAWCCATTTAAATTGCAGTGATTTTTAAATATGCAGCCTATACAAAATCCCCTCAGAGTATTAAACTGGAGGCCCAGTTGCCATCCGGCATACAAGTGCTCAGCTAGAGGCAGTGTCATGAGCTGGGCTTTTAATTGGTACTGTACCACACACTGCCAGGCCAACAYCAGCAGCCAAATTAAGATATCAACCTTAAAATATTTCCTAAAGGATTGCTGGTAACCATCGCAGTGGGTATGTCTGCACAGCACTACAGGCTCAGCCAATGGGAGAAAAAGGAGAGAAGAAGCTTGCTGAGTTTGTCAAACTGCCTAAGGAGACTACAGTTACCATCTAAATAATACAAAGTGGCCTTGTCATGGAGTCAGTGATAAAGATTTCTTCCAGGAAGGTTTTGTTAATCCATGAAGAGCAAATAAGGAATTATAGGAAATGCTAACCTGATGTGTAAAATTAAATGCAAAGATTTCACAACACCTTTTCCCGCCAATTTGTTGTATTCATCTTTGAGTTTAGACAGTTTCCATGTGTTCCTAGTTCGGAAGAAGCTCTACACAATGCATGTACGTTTCTAGAAGAGCCTCCTTTTCAAGAACAAGGTGTGGCCCTTTGCTCTTCTTAGGAACTTTCTGTGTCCCTTTTGGAGGTGTTAGTTTCCTGTGCACAGTGAGGTCATTGTTATTTCTAGAATTTCAGCCCATCCTGAGCTCACCCTCACTTGATTTGTTTTGCATGAACTGGAAGTTATGTTATCACTGTCATGTTGCTCTCTTTAAAATTCTGAGAAGCAAAGTTGTCTGTGGAGACAAAAGARTGCTACATGGCCTCAGTGATGAAAAAATTGTAACTTATGTCAAATGAAACATAATTTTCTACAAGCATCAATATACTTCTTTATTGTTTTCTAATAGAGTGTCATTTTAGGCTTTGATGCAACTTTGAAAGTTGCAGTCCATGTTGAACTTCTGCCCTGGAGGCTGCTTAAATATGTCTTTGTAGAAGTGAATGGAGAGTGTGGACAGAAGTAGCCCACATTAATTCTCATCTCTCCATGTGGAGATTGTCTGCATATACAGGAGGAAATATATGATTCTTGTATTTGCTTTAGTTGTTGTGATGGAAAGGCGCTCTTTACTGCTACTGGGACGCCGTGAAATGTTTTGTGCAATGTGTTTGTACATTAACAGCTGGCTCAGGCTTCTACTACCCACTCTTTGTTAGCACCTTCACAACTTGGTAAAAAATTCTGGATGACAGCTGATGTCAACCTTTCCTGTCATTACAGCCTCTGCCAGAGGTGGGTGACATGTCTTGTTATGCCTGTGTGAGAACCCAGACTAAATCACCTGTCTCTCTTCGTGGGTACATGGAAATAGACACAGCAGCTTCTTCCAGCACARTGAGGGAAGACAGACATTTGCTCACAGTGTTTCATACAATGGTTTCGAGGGACTGCTCAAGCTCCTTAGATAATGCAAACTGCTCCCTGCACATGCTAACATATTTCCTTCGGTTATTTCAGACCCTATACTCCTAACATAAACACCCTTGGAGTTTCTACTCCTAAACAAAGAAATGTCTTTGCAGAAATTTTCTTTTTCATTCTAGGTTTTGGGGTGCTTTTTGTTTGGTTGGATAYTTTTTTTCTTTTTTACATTAAGAGAGTTCATGTGGTTTTATTTTTTTTTTACTGTAGCTCTTTTTTGCATGCTAATTATGAATATTTTTAGAAAAACTTTTTTTATTACATGCTAATCAACTTTGTTTATTTGCCCAGGTATTTTTGCATCACTGCAGCACAATATAGTGTTTTAGTGTCACTTTCACTAGTCTGATACTTGCAATATCAAACCTAGAAAATTGTGGTCATGGCCTGTCCAAGTCAGACGTGGAGGACATCAGTGCCATGAGTATATTTTGCTTTGTGAGAACAGATATAAACTATAAGGGTCCTCCCACAGCTTGCTGGAGCTCTGAAAAGAAATAACTAACATAGGATATGAAATCAGTGACTTCACCTAGGCACTGAGTAGCTTGGAATCAACATTAGTATCTACTTCAAGAGCAGAAGTCCTTTTTCACATATTTCCTAAAATTTTACTAACTGAAACCACAATCACTTTGATGGTGTAAGAAATCATAAATTCACACTCCTGATTTTCAGTTTTCAATTTTCTGTTAATATTTTGTCTCTTGAATATTTTAATCCATTTTGTCTCTGCATATCTTCWTATGCCTCCCATATCTCCACTAATCTGTGTAATTTACTAAAAAAACTGCAATCTCAGTGTTAATATTTCATTCATAGTCAAAAGCAGTACAGCAACTTGTGTTGATCCTCCCACAGAATGGCTCATTATTAGTCATTGTCTATTCTGGCTTATTGTTATTTCCACTTTTTAGTTTAGTTTCCATTTTTATTTTTAATAAGTGATAGGATTGCCTTTTATATATTACCCATGGGTCTCTAAGTKTAATGGGATTTATATCTCAAAAGAAGACAACCATATTATCAGCAAAATTCTCATCTCTGCAGTTAAAATAATGTTTCCTTTCTTATTTCTCTGTTTAAAATAATACTCCTTTTGACTCCCCTAGCATGTACTGAATGCTAAAAAGCACTTTTCTAACACTAAATACTCTGAAATGAAAAGTCTTATCCTTCTCTGGTCCTGTTTTTTTTT
>NW_026623558.1:593502-595766 GCF_030028575.1 Malurus melanocephalus
GTGGGTTTTCTTGGTGTTTTGTTTTGGGGTTTTATGGGGGTGGTTTTTTTTTTATCTTCTTGTGCTACATCCAATGCTGGCTTGTTCATTTTTCCTTCCTACTGGTTCAGTTGCTCAGGCAGTCAGTGCTGTGATTTCCCGGTCAACCAATCATTTACCACCTTTTAGTTCATCTTTTCCTCATAGCTGTACAGGCTTTTCAGACACAGTCTTGAATTCTTTATTTTCTTTGGGAAACTCTAATTAGTAATCAGGATTGTGATGAGTAGGCTATATGAGATAGTAAGTGCCTGAGTTAAAGATTTATGCAAGAGCACATGGGTACAATTCCAGTAAACAAGTGAATGATTGAGGATACCACATAAAACCTGAGCTGCTGCTAAGAAGAAATGAGTTGGCAAAAAAAAAAAAAAAGGCTAAAAACATAATTATGAACTTGGTGAATGATGTGCCACATTGATTGCTATAATGTGCTAATGTTTGCTCCATTTGATATCCCAGATATTAAATGCAGTACTTAAATGTGTCCTTGCCTGGGCTAACAGAAGGCTACATAAAAGCCTCTTTCAAAAAAATTTGTAAAGGTTTACTGCATTTCTGGAAGTTGTTTTTATTATTCTACTATGTGTTTTTATGCATTATTCTGTTCCTTTTCAAGCGTGTTTTGAAAAAGTTACTTGTGTGCAATCTGAGAAATGATGGATATTTAATAGCATTCAAATAAGACATTCCCCTCTGTGTTTCAAATTCTGCTTTGGAAGAGGCACATAAAATACTTTCAGAAACAAACAATTTTTTTTTATGTAACTTAGTTTCATAAAATTAAAGTTCACAATATTCTGAAAACATATTGTTCCTGAGAGAGAAACATTTCACCACTGCTCTTAGAGTAGTAATTCACAGTGACAAAGGCAGCCAGTATATTTTGTTTGTTGAAAACTGTACATTCTGGGGGAGGACGGAAAAGCACAAAATACATTTTAAGTGCCTTGAAGTGTCTTTTGTACACAAGAGACTCAATAACTAGAATGCATCTCTGAAGAGTAATCAGAATCCTTTTTCTTTGATAGCTCTTATCCAGAGTAGACCTTATAACCATGTACATCTACCCTTTTTAGAGTATTTAAAGTATTTAGAAAACAAAGACATAAGCTTGCATATTCATAACTGATTGGAATGTACGATTTTAGATGTAAAGATCTCAGATGTCCATTCTTAGATCCTCTAGTTCCTTGAGGATCCAGTTTCCAGAAAATAAATGACCTTAATATGATCGGTAACTGAGCAAACCAAAATGAAGGTACCCAGGACATGAAAATGGAAGGGAAAAACTTCAAAATACAATTAATGTCCTCAATTTACAATTTCATCTTTCTGTGCTCCCACCTGACTTATCATCTGGTGAAATTCCTTTGGTGATGTCATGCTCAGGAACAAGTCTCACTTATAAAAGGATTTTCTTTATTTTTCATAATTTAGCTGAACCAACACAAAACTGAATACTRTAAAGCAACAAAAATGATGTAACATCTTTCATTGTTTCTGTGTTTACTAAATAAGGCTMCTAAGCTCCCTTTAAAATAAATCAAAACAGAGAGTTGGTAGAGTGAGGGATCTGGCTCTTGAGGTCTACATGTACAGTAAATGTATTTACCATCATTTATTGCATGACATTTTAAACCTGACATTGGTCATTTATAGTGCAGTCAGTCCATAACACTTTACAAGTGGCTGGGCTTTAATTGCTACTTTGATACTGGTCAAAATCCTATGATTAAATAAGAATTTTGTATATATTTATTTTACTCGAAGACAAAATGATCCATAGTTCATATTTTCCTGCAACCTCTGCATTAAATAAGCCTCAGTGTTTGAGTGGGCTTTAAAATATTCTTTAATCAACTTTTCATTTTTGTACCTTTCATCTATGGTCACTTGAATAATCTCTAAATATTTTTTCTTTAGTAGAATAGAACTAGCATAACACTAAAAGTTAATTGGAGTATTAGGTAGTATACTTGAAACCATAATACATTTACCAGGAAGAAATTAAGCTCCCTTGTTGATTGTATTATACCAGTAYGTACCAAACTTATATGCCAAAAGGTACAGTAAAAGGGAACAAGGTTTTGTTTCTGTTTTGTCATAATTTCTCCCTTGTCTAAGCTGTTTTTGCTAAATTTTCACTAACCAATAATGCTGAAAAAGTGGGCTTTCTAACAATGAGGTAAAACACTGAAAACGGGATCAAGGAACAGGCTTCA
>NW_026623558.1:595837-625390 GCF_030028575.1 Malurus melanocephalus
AAGGAAGGAAGGAAGGAAGGAAGGAAGGAAGGAAGGAAGGAAGGAAGGAAGGAAGGAAGGAAGGAAGGAAGGAAGGAAGGAAGGAAGGAAGGAAGGAAGATTTTGCTATGAAGAGCAATGAGTAAAATATTTTACACTCTATTTTTATCAGTACATAAAGACGAAAAATAAAAATAAAAATAAAATAAAAAATGCCTTCCAACAGTGCAATGGTTGAATGCATTTATGTAATATAAACAACATTATTCTTTGCTTTTTCTACACAGTCCTCTCTGGTCATGCTTTACATCCAGAATGTCCCAATGGAAGAAAGCAAACGACACCGGTCACTTCAGAGACAACTGAAGTAATAAAACACAACTTAACTCTGAACCACTTGTCATGACTGTCAGAGTTATCACGTTAATTGTTAAATAGGATTTTCTACAAATATACAACATATAAAAACTGTTAAATATATAACTTTAGGCTTTTCAAAATACATTTAATGATCTCTTTCAAACAAGTGTTACTTTTGTTTTCTCTTTAATTTGCTTTCTGGTGCTAAATGGTGTATCAGATGAGACATAGGCCACAGATGACCAAACATGCTCTTTGCAAATACTGTATTATCCAACTTTAACTATCAAAAATGGAACTGTAGAAGAGGCATGTTTAACTGGTTAAAACTGAAAATGATTTTAGTACGAGAAAGTCAATCTAAGTACAGAGGAATAAAGGTGCCGTGTAGACAGTTTGTGTTCATTTTTTTCCAAGTTTTTCAAACATGTCATTTTCTCTCAGTGCTCCATTATGTTCTCTTGAACATGGCATTTCAAGAGCAGGTCTCTGAGTTATTTTTTACTTCAGCTTTYCATAAAGACTTCTGCTGGACAACACTTCAGCTTTGTGAAAGCTGGGATCATGTCTTTGTGGAGACCTCCTTCAATTTAATGACATAACTCTTTTAAGAGTAAGATTGTGTCCACTTTAAAATAGATTTTGCTCTTTGGTCTATTGTAAATACTGAAAGTATAAGAAAATAAAAGCGATTCAGACAGTTTAGGGCACAAGAAGAGTTTCTCTTTTGCACCTCAGTGTCCTCCCATAGGCAAAACAGTCTTCTCTAAGGCTGATTGGGATGATACTCTTCATCGTAGCAGACTCTTCGCTTTGAAACATGAAGGTAACAGCAAGTCCAGCAGTGGTGTATAACGCAGATGAAACGTTAACCATGAACTTTTTTGTATTGCTAATGCCCAAGCATATCTCTTTTTCTATATTCCTTAGTCCAGTGATCCTTAGAATGGCAGAACAAACTTTAGCTCATAATGCAGAGGAATTATGCTGTCATTCATGAGATACAGAGAAACAGACAGTTGAGTTGATGACATATAACGGATGATGATCAACAGCAGTGAAACTTGACTAAGTTAAGTAGCTCACAGAGAGCCTAAACCACTCCTACGAGGATTCTGTGTTGCTGCATTTGTCAGGAGACCTGTAAATCAATAAGAACAAAYGAGTCAGMGTCTTAATTTAAAATTCTGCTTATYTTTGCTGTCCATTATTATAAAATACACTCTACTGAGATTTTTCAATAAGACAGTTAATGAATTAGAAGATATTTATTTTTCACAGCATTTTCCCTGAGAAAAAATACATATAAACAAACATATATCTTATAATAAAAAGCTTTAGTAATTTTTTCTAATAAATTCATGAATATAAATAGTAATTTATAAAAGCTCAATGCCATCTACTTTCTACTAAGTTTCATGCACATTCTTTTTCATAAAAATCACAGAATATTCTTTAACACACATTAAAGTTACAAGTAACAATGTCTAATACACATGGTGATTAAGATTACTTTTACTTTTTATGTGTAGGATGTAATGAAAAATGGACATGAAAGCCATGACCATATATTAAAAATGTGAAGATGTTTGTACTGGAGGCTTTTCCGCAGTTAAGTTTCCAGAGCACGAGAGTGTGCCTAATTTAATCAATACTGCCCTCTAGTGATGCTATTACAAGTGCAAATTAATGTAAATAATGGCTATTAATAGTCAATTTAATCAGAAAATTGTTTTAGTTACGCCCCAGGGGGGAAAAAAAAAAACCAAAAAAAAACCCCAAAAAACAACCCCAAACAAACAAACAAACAAAAAAAACACCAAAAAAGCACAGGAGAATAAAAAATGGGCAAAGTACTGCCCAGTGAACATGTTGCAAAGAAAACTGAAAGGAAGCATAATTTTGAAAGAGAAACAGAACGAAAGTTCACACTATTAAAGAAAGCAAGAATAGTGGAAGACAGCACAAACACAAATGAGAAAATAATGACTGATTTATACAACAAGGAGCCAGCTACTCATGCTCACCCAAAAGATGAGTTTAGAAATGGTTTAAAAATTACACAGCTGCTGTATAAMGCAAAACGATATGGGGTGTATTAAGCAAGCATGATTGTTACAAAATGATGTTTGAAATTTGAAACACTGTCTTGTGCTTTGGCATTGTTCTGTCGCAAAGTTGTCAGAACTGTAATTATTGATGGRAATATCATGCAAAACTACAGAAAACACTGAACAGTGAATGTAAAAGAGCAAAACAAATAAGAAAATCCAATTAAATTTGTTTAAGCCRTATATTAAATATTGTGTTTTTAACCTAATCTTCAGAGCAGTACATGAAAGAAAAATCTGCCTCCAAATCAATTTAGTGACAGCTTGAAACATATGGATCTCTATTTATATGCATGTAGAAAGAAAGAAAGTGAGAGAGAGAGAGAGAGGCAGATAGACAGATGAATACTTTCCTTACAAGGCATAAAGTGTATGTCATAGATTTCTGCTTTTGTCCTCTCACCTTTTCCAGGAATAAACACCCCAGAAATCTTGCAAACAGCCTTTCCTTTTCGGACTAGTGATCAGATCTCCAAACCACATGGCCTCAGACAGGCTGAAGGCAAAAAACCTGGTTGATTATTGTGATATATTCCCCTTCTTAAAYATACTTTCAGCAAGAGAAATTAAAGTTTTGCTTCTATTAATTGTCTTCTTTCCCCTTTAAACTCTTTCTTGGGCTTTCTGCTATGCCCCCTATTTTCCTTCCCATTAGAAAAGAAGACAACTTTTAGAGTAATAATACTTTTTAGGCTGCAAGACACAAAGCAAACGATTTATGGCTTGTTAGGTCTGAAAGTAAACTACTATGTGTTAAGAATTAGCTTGAYATAGCTCTGTCTTTCCTTTTATTATGCTGTAACGGCCCATAGCTAAAAGCAACAGTGTAAACTGCTGATGGACTGTATGCTCAGGATTTTCATAGTGCACTTYTCTATTGGTCCCAGGATGAAGAGAGAATTCAAGTACAACATACATTCACCGATTCCCATTCCTTTGCCATTTTATGGGATAAAAGCTKCTTTCCTTCCTTGCTATCCCTGTCTCCACTTTGAACACCCCTGCTGCATGARTATGGTATTAACGCTTTAAAGGAAGACGAGAAGAGGGGAGAAAATTATGCATTTAAAAAATGCTGAGGAAGGGCATAGAGCAGGCTTGAAATAAAGTCATGACAGGAAGAGGAACAGATTAGAGAACAGGAGGTGAATTTACAACTTTGGACAATGACAGGAGAAAATGAAATGAAAGGGGGGAAATGCATAGGTTAGCCAGGGAAGTTTAATCACTTATTGATGAAGGCATGAAAAGGAAGTAYGATGATAGGTAACAACAGATAAAAAGGAGAGAGAGCAGAGAGCATGATGAGTCCAGAGAAGAGGAAGAGAATGCACACCTACCCTCCCACCTCCTGTTTTTTTCCCTTTCGTTCCTCATTACAGGTAAATTAATCACTCCCCAGAAAAACAGACAGATCAAATAAGAGAAAAGAGGGACTCCTAAAAAAAATAAAAAGGTCTTATTTATTGTTTATATTAATAGTTCAAACCATAAAATAGAATCATAGAATCGGTTAGGTTGCAAATGACTCATAAGACCATCAAGTCCAGCCCAGAACTGGCAAGTACATTGCTAAACCATGTCCATGAGGAACACATATACACATCTTTTAAATACTTCCAGGGATGATGACTCAGTTGCTTCCCTGGGCAGMCTCTTCCAAGGTTTGACAACCATTTTAGGGAAGAAATTTTGATTAATATCCAATATAAAACTCCCCAGTGCAACTTGAGGCTGATTTTACTTATTCAGTCACTTGTTACTTGGGAAAGTAGACTGACCCCCTCCTGACTACAACCTCCTGTCAAAGTGATAAGGTCTCTCCYAAGCTTCCTTTTCTCTAGGCTAAACAATCTCAGGTCCCTCAGCCATTCCTCAAAAATCTTGCTCTCCTTCACCAGTTTCATTGCCCTTCTTTGGACATGCTCCAGTTCCTCAATGTCCTTCTTGTTGTGAGGGGCCAGAACTGGACACAGGATTTGAGGTT
Organism: Malurus melanocephalus; assembly: GCF_030028575.1. NCBI lineage: Eukaryota > Metazoa > Chordata > Aves > Passeriformes > Maluridae > Malurus > Malurus melanocephalus. The sequence goes on from NW_026623558.1 coordinate 600,275, forward strand.
TGGCTTCACCAGTGCCGAGTGCAGGGGGACAGTCACTGCCCTGGTCCTGCTGGCCACACTGTTGSTGGTACAAGACAGGATGACGTTGGCTTTTCTGGCCATCTGAGCTCACACTGGCTCATGTTCAGCTGCYGTTGACCAGCACTCTCAGGTCCTTTTCTGCTGGGTCATTTTCCATCAACTCTTCCCCAGCCCTGTAGCATTCATGASATGGGTTGTTGTGACTCAAGTGCACTTCACCTTGTAGAACCTCCTGTACTTGTCCTCAGTCCCCTGGTCCAGCCTGTCCAGAGCCCTCTGCAGAGCCTTTCTACCCTCCAGCAGAATATGTCCAGCAGATAACACTCCCACCCAGTTTGGTGTCATCTGTGARCTGAGGGTGCACTCAACCCCCTTGGGCAGATCATTGATTAAGATATGAAGCAGAACTGGCCCCAATACTGAGCCCTGTAGCAGTCAGGAGCCCCACTGTTGACTGTCTGCCCCCAAGGTTTAATTCCATTCACCACCACTCTCTGGGCTCAGCCATCCAGCATTTTCTTTATCCAGTGAAGGGCGTCCCTATCAAAGCACCCAATTTCTCCAGTAGAATGCTGGGGGAAGCAGTGTTACAGCTTTGCTCAGTCCATGCAGACGACATGCAGAGCCTTTCCCTCATCCACTGAGAAGGTTGCCTTGGCGTTAGATGAGGTTGGTCAAGGAGGTCAATGCCTTTCACAAMCTCTGCTGGCTGGGCCTGATCCCCTGRTTGCTCTGCATGTGCCATGGGAGGACAATTAAGATAATCTTCTCCATGACCTTCCCTGGAACCAAAGTCARACCAAAAGGTCTGTAGTCTGCTCTCTGGAAGCCCAAGGTGGCCATTCTKCTGATCTCCCTCTTTACTTCTCTGAGAACTGAAAATGTGAATCAAAATGCATAAGAAATATCACTTCCCTGACAGGCAGGTTAAAAGTAAAATGGTGCTCTTGATGAATGTTTGGCAGCAATTTTTAGAATATTAATTAGGTCATTAGAATTGCAATAATAACTGTAAATTAAATAATTACTTACATAAAACTGCTTCAAAGCTTGGGAAATTTGTTTTTGCATTTGTTTTCCCCTTCACTTAGGAAATTTGCAGCAGAATGAAATTATAGAGGGCCTAGGGTGACATAGAACAACATGTCCTTCTCCTTTCATTCGCAGAACTCATGACAATTCTAGGTACCAATGCATATGTCACTGACTACAATGAAGTCAGAACTTCTTCCCAGTGCTTCAGACAGCAGGTTTTGCTTCCTAGATATTCCAAATACTTGGGCTGTAAGTCTGAGTTTCTCCAGTTTTGAGGTACTGAGCGGGCATCTAGTACCAGACATTAAAATACTATTATATGTTTTCTGATTGCTTACATGGTAGAAGCCCAAGCCCCTCTGTGCTCCACAGGAATCTGCTCAATAATCCAAAGCATAAGAAACAATACAATTCACGTGACCATATATATCTTAATATTGCACTTGGACAGCTGGAATATGTCCTGAGAGTGTTCAGCTTATTAGAGCAATTATAACATAGTCCACTTAATTTTTCTTACTCTGGAGGGAGTAGAATAAGGGTCAGTCTATCTCCAGCTGTGCCCTAACAGCACATAAAATATTTCATTGGCTCATTTTTATGGTCAAGAAGAAATGAAAAAGGTTATGCAAGWCACCTTGAGAAGATAAAAATACATGATGCTGTGTTGACTTACACAGGCTTTCCACCAAAAGAAACCACGCAAAACCCTCTCTTGCTTTGAGTGTAGTATCTAGGATTTAACTGAGTGACAAAATTGTTTGAATTTCTCATCACAAACCAGAAGGTTGAGCCAGGCTTACTGCAAGTGGCAAATATTTTCAGTGTCAGGATTGAGTTTCAAGTACGTCTGTCCTGACCTTTTGCTTTATATGGAATCGACATAAATACCAACAATTCCTGTCAAGCCTGATAAAACTTTAACAGTTTCATCTGTTTTTCACTCTGTGTTTTCAGAATMAAAAGAAAAGTCAAATTGCACCAAAGTTGTTATTTTTGCTACAGTAGCCAAGTGCTCTTACACGACTACCTGCTGTAGTCACACTGGCACTCTGATGACAACTCTGAGCTACCTATCATGTTTCCAGAACTGATATATGGAGATTTTCTGGGTACCAGCAAAGTAATTGGTCATTTAAAGATGGGTCAGTGTTGCCTAACAGCTGAACTACTCGTCTAAATTGTGTGTTTTACACTTTCAACTACAGTTTTATGCCTCTGCGAGTCTTAGCAATCTGTACAGCATCTGTAAGTGAAAATGGTTCTTTTTTGTTTGGGTTCTTCTTGCACAAAGGTAACTCAAAGAGATGGATGCWGGTTGGACCAGTCTCTGATTCACAAATCTACCCATAATAGAAATAGTTCCAAACCTTTTACCAATTGACTGCAAGTCAGATAAACAGCATGTCTTTCCCCTCTGCTTCTGTGGCTCTCAGTTCTAGGTCCCTAAACAACTCAGCATGTATGATGCAGAGAGAAAGATGTAAAGACATTAAAATGCCCAAGGAAAACCTTACACTGCCTTGCAAGATACCTCCTGCTTTATGGGAATAAAAATGCAAATTTCTGGTGATGATCCAAAGAGTAGCAATGACCTGTTGCATTCATGAGAACTCCCATAGTCCCTCCTGAAAATTTATTATGTTTCCCTCCCTTCTTCTCCCTTTCTCCATGCTGTTCATATATGCAAACTGAATTGCTTAGTCTTCAGGAAGAAAAAAAAAAAAAACAAAACAAAAAAACAAGTTAATCTGACTCCAAAGCATCTGCTACCCTACTAAATGCTRTATTTTGTCTCACTGAGCCAGCCACAGGAAGGACAATTTCAGAGTTCAAACTAGTACCCACAGAACTACGAGTTATAAGATTGAACAAATGTTAATGTCTGTGCTTCTGGGTGAATATTTGCAAAAAAAAAAGTCTAACRTATTAAGTAATGTACATGCAGGTATATTTTCCTGTGCTGCACTCCAACAAAGTAGCATTCCTAAGTTACAGATAGCGGAATCCCATTATCAGCCACCTTTAAAAAGAAAATGCCTTTTCTTTTAACACCCATTATTTGTATCTTTTCACTTCCACTATTCAAACCAGACACAGAAAGAAGTGTTTATTCCAAATCTGAGACTCTTTGAAAAGATTTTTTTTCCTGATACAAATTATTTTAATATCAATCTGTCTTGAAAAAAATCCAAAAAGGCTCATTTCCCCTTAAATAACACTTCTAGTCTTATTTTCTCAATTCCCCTGACCATCTGCCAGGACTATCATCCTGATCATTAATTTCCTTTTGTGTTAACATCCTTTTTGTCTCATATTACCTTTTTTCAATGTACAAGGTCTTGGAATACACTGGGTCACATCATACAYTCCTTTCTTCTTCTGAATTGCCTATTGCTTCATAAGCAATAGCAGTGAAGGAAGTGGGACAGTTGTTATAATTAGATAATTCTTACAACGAATGAAAATGTTAGAGCCATGTATTGTAACCCACCTGAAATACATTTGAACCTGGGTCATGGAGGTAACCCCTGTTTAAGAGCTCAGCCTTAGGCACGTGTAATAATGCAAGCTTGCTTTGCAGCCTCTGAGCTTGTGCTAAGGAAAAGCAAAGGAAGTGGCAGAATCACAGACTCATTTAGGCTGGAAAGGCCTCTGAGGTCATCGGGTCCAATCTTTGATCGGGTCCATCACCTTGTCAACTAGATTAAGTGGCACCACCAGTTTTTCTTCAACACCTCCAGGGATGGAGACTTCACCACCTCCCTGGGCARCCTGTTCCAACACTTGACAACCCTTTCTGTGAACAAATTTCTCCTGATCACAAACCTGAGCCTCACCTGATGCAGCTTGAGGCTGTATTCRGTCTTGTTCCTGGTTACTTGGGAAGCCAACCCCCACTACTCTACAGCCTCCTTCCAGGATATTGTAGAGAGAAATAAGATCACCCCTGAGCCTCGTTTTCTCCAGGCTAAACACCTCCAGCTCCCTCAGCTGCTCCTCATAAGATTTGTGCTCCTTCCCCATCTCTGTTCTCTGCACTCACTCCAGCACCTCAATTTCTTTCTTGTTGTGTGGGGACCAGAATTGAACACAGGATTTTAGGTGTGGCCTCACCAGTGAAAAGTACAGGAGGACAATCCCTGTCCTGGTCCTGCTGGCCACCCTATAGCTGATCCAGTCCATGATGCCAGTGGCCTCCTTGGCCACCAGGGCTCACTGGTGGCTCATGATCAGMTGGCTGTCAACCAGCACCCCCAGGTCAACATTGGTCCAGAAGAGAAAGACAGCAGAATATCTCTCCTCAGAACATTCAAAGCCCTTGGACACAAAGGCGATCATGGGAGATTTTTGCCCAGGGTAGCATTTAAAGCTRTTGTGGATAACAAATGAGCAAGTCAGGTCTCATTCTGCCCCTCTGTCAAAGTCTAAAATCAGCTCCTTCAAGCAACATGGGCAGAAAGAGGGAAGGATGAAGAGGATCACAAATCCTGTAAGGCATAACAATGTAAAGCAGTGTGTTTTCATCTCCTGTGCCAGCTAAAAAACTAAATCCCCTTAAAATACCTCCAGCTAAAGACCTTGAGCAAGTAACTCAATTTTATCTGATTTCTTTTTGCTCTTTTRAAATGGTTAGATGTGTGCACATATATGATGGTTATTAGCAGATMAAACTAAGAAAGATTTGCAGCTGGAATTGTAAACTTGAAAAATTACTGTTTCTCTGTCTCCCTTTTGCTCTTCAAATAAAAAGCAACTGCAATATTAGCACGATTGAAAGTGTCTAAGAATAGCCATGGGCTTTCCTCAGGGTGCTGAAAAAATAACCTGAGTTTACCATTTCTGACACTTTTCTCTAAGGTAGGAGACAGGTTCAGATTAAATCACCAATGTATCTAAGAATCTATTATTTGTTTAAATGCAGTAACTTAATTTATACTGAATTCTGAATATTCATACCTATATATCTATATTCAGAGCATATTTACGCTTAATAGATTATGATATCTTAACAAAGATATAAGCGTAATTACATTAAACCTTCTCGTTAAAAAAGCGACAAATATTTCTGTATCCTAATAAATCTATTAAATATAATGATCTTTTATAAATTAATGCTTGTATTGCCACAATGGAAGAGTATTTCATCAAGAGGGTGACGTTATTTTTMAGTATAAAGTTTAAAAAACAATCTTATCTGTAGTTAATGAAAATGGAAAAAAAGTCATGGAAAAAAAGGAAAAAAAATCCAAAATAGGGCATGAGCCAGTGCTGAGGCCCATGCACAAATATAAAAATTACTTTTTCCTTTCTAATTAAAATGAGAAGATTGTTCAGGGACATCTGGGAGTACTATCTCATTGACAGGTAGATGGGCTGAAACAAGTTAGTCTCGCACTCAGTAAAAACTGGAACAGTTTTACTAAGACTGTGAAAATAGTTAAATGAATAATACATCAAAAAGGCAACATGCMTTTAGAGGGAATATTTAGGATATTTCATCCATTAAAAGAGCTAATTCTGACTTAAAAATTCTGAGCTTTAAACTGGAAGATCAACTGCTAGTAAAAAATATGCATAGTCAACKTTCACCAGTGAGATACTTAGTCTCCTTTACATATTCCATTTGACAATTTATTCTTTAAGAAAGCAGTCATGTTTCATACCATTCCAGAAAACAATGTAGCACTTTCAATGACTTCTAATAAGCAATTTTATAAATATATTATGTATGGGAAATAAATTTTTGTGTTTGGAATTACTCTGCTTGGCTCTGGAATTGTTCTCCTCTTTGTCTAGGACTAGAGGAGAAARTAGTAAGTGGACATCTGTGGGGAATCAGACTAGAGGAGGAATACATATGTGTCAAGTAAGAAGAATGCAAGAGTGGTTTTATTTTCTCAGAGGCATGTTTGAAAACAAAAGCAAGAAGATACACAGCATTTTTCTGAAGAAATAACACTCAGACATCCACTCAAAGCAGAAAAGTAAGTGTGGTCTTCACAGCTCAAATGTTGGTAGATATGTAAACAAAAGAAAGTTTACTACTGTTCTTAGTCCTCACATCCTCTGCAAAGGGAAAATCCTCTGAAGGTAAAATTTCTAAAACAGAGTTGTTCCTAGATAGTCCTCTAATACGTACATGGAAAACAACACAAGCATGTAATAGCRCAAATTAGTTCAGTTTTTAATCCTTGATACTATTCACTTTCAGTGAAGCCCAAAAAGCCCTAGACGAACAGACTGTCACATCCTCGTTAACAGGTTTATGAGATTTAGTTCCTGGCCCTAAAGACACTTTCTAAAATGAGAAAAATCTTTCCCTGAAACACCTCACCACAGAAACAGTGAGGATCTTCAGGAAAATGAAACAGAYATTCTTCAAAAAGTCACCTATGCTTCTTGTATCAGATTTAACCTAAGGTTTTCTAGAGATCCTTCAATCCATCATTCAACTGTAAACATTCTGAAAGGACAGTGGAAAATGTCTAACAATTTGAGGAGGGAGAGAATATTTCTCAATAGGATAAGGAGAAAATTGACAGATGTAGGGGATTGTGCATACAGCAACATATGTTGATCCTCTGTTTAATGACAATGTACCCATACACCTTACAAACTTTCAAGWCCTATTGTTCTTCACTCCAGGAAATATTTTTGGGGGTTTTGCGATATATTCATATAATCCCAAGTAAAAAATCCTTTTGCACACCTGTGATCATCCTCCAATTTTAAGATGTGAATGACTATGGCAAAGCTGGGAAGAAGGATGAGACAGGGAATTTAAGGACCATTATCCCAAACTAGCCAATTAAAACAATTTTAATTCCCTAGAATAATGCATTTAGGCTGGGCAGACACCTAAATGCATTACACTGTGTAGCATTCTGATTGACAGTGTAAATCTATTTAAACCTAACACAGGTTAGGGATGGAATGTCTCAGAAACAACCAGTGTTTCAATGACTAGTGAGGCAGAGCGCTCTGTGAGCTGTGCAGCATATTGGATCGAATTTTTTTGGCAACATCACCATTACTCTCCCTACCCTGTTTCTGTGCTATTTTGGCAAGCAGTTCTGTGGTGATCAGATTTCTGCAGTAGTCTGAAAACAAACAACAAAAGGAAAAATAAACCGTGGCAAACTTCAAGGAATTTTTCGTAATTTGCAATACATTTATACAGACAAAAGCCAGAACTATCTATGTAAAAGCAGGTATGATAGAACTTTTGGGGARCAGCAGAGGAAGTAAATCTTATCTTCTCTCAAGGATATCAGCTTCACGTGTCTCTCCTAGAAGTGGGGTGAATACCCTACCCTGTAAAACTTTTCTGAACCAGATTTTAGAGATGGTGTAATGCAGTGTCTTTTCCATGGCAGCCCTTCAACTCCCCATTACTACAATCTCCTCCGGTTAAATTGAGAGATTTTGAAACTTAAATGTAGGTATTATATATGATGATTGTGATCTCAGTCAGGATCAACAAAATCTAGAGCTCAGTGCTGCCTAAACACAGATGCTTAGTGCCTGTCACTGGGTATCTCTCCTTGTCTCCAGATGCTACTTAAAAAGTCTTTGTTGGGCTCCTGAATAAATTGTAGATTCCTGGAACATCTAGGTTGTCCTGGACACATGAGTTAAGGGARCTGAATTCTGCCCTTACTCTCTTTTCTCAAGCTGAAAAGTTCCAAGCAGCTCCTGCTTGTGGCTCAGTGGGCCTYATTTAGACATGAGTGACCCAGTGCCATGCATCAATGCCCAAGCCCTGTCCTTGTGACTGAGCATTTGTCTGGGTTGAATGATGCAGATGACAGGGAAAAAGAAGAAGATACCAATCTTGATCTGTCTCTGTGCTTAAGGAGCAAGTGATCATGGTTCAGTTAGTCAACATCATGAGACAGACCATGAAATATTTGTGTGGGTCCATCCTGAAGAAAGAAATGTCATTACAGTGATCACACAGGATCAGGAGGATGGCATCACAGATTAGAGCCTTATTGCACTAAGCACATATTATCACAAGTATTTGGACAGCTGTCAGTTTCTTTCTTAAAAACATTTATCTGACCTTTGTTATCTTTCAAGCTTATTTTCACTTTACAAGAATGACAAATAGTAACATCAGACCCCAAGAATATTTCAGAAGTGACTGAGCTGTTTGAGAGATACTTCTGGGTTAAATCAGAGTAAAAGGCTTGTTCCAATCATAGGCATGGAATGGACCTTGCTGGTTCATAAAACAGTTACTCAGAGGAAACGCAATGAACCTGAGAGGGAATTAAGCTTCAGAAGAAGACAGGGTTCAAGCTACAGTAATGACAATGTGAATCCATTTTAGTGGATCACACTGTTCCTGTCCTGGTCAGCACAGTACCATTTTGGTGTTCATAATCTAATGCAACAAACCAACTTCAGGAACCACTAACATGAAACAGTTTTTTAATATCATATTTTATGCTTTAGGAATTTAGTCCTTTCATTATGGTAAGATTTTTGCTGCTGAGAATTCACAGATTTCTTTTTCTCATCATAGATTTTTTGAGATTTGAAAAAAATAAAGAAGAGATCTGAAAGAGTTCAGCTGCTGGCAGTATCAAGCCCTTGGTTCCTCTGGTATGTCTGGGTTTTTGAGGAGGAGGTTCTCAAGACAGAAGGAAGAGATATCACCATGTTTTAGCAGTTACAAGAAAGTACATCAAAGTTAAGGGGATAGGTCCTAAAATATTAACTATAATCCAGATGGCCTGCGTGGGTGAAACTTGAGAATGTTTAATGAGAAATCACACAAAACTCAGATGCTATAGAAACAAGAGACAAAACAGAAAAAGAGGAAAATGTATAACTGACTCTGCCAGACATGCTAGGCAACATTTCATAAATATCAGATGGAAGAAGTCATGATCAATCTTTCCATTGGGGTCAGGAATCACATGCCATGTAGAACAGAACTAGTGCACAAATGACATCGCATGGTTTGAGTTTCTGCTGTCAGAAGGACATTTGTATATTGTGCTCGTAATAGGTCTTGGCTTAGGCTAAGAGTTTCTTTGATGTCAGTGTATCAGAGTTAATCAGCAAGAAACAGTTTGTGTTTCTCTGACACTGTCCATTTTACACTAATTAATCAGAAATGGAAAAAAAAAAAAAACCCATATTTTTTTCAAGTAGGAGAAAAAATCTGGTTTGTGTAGGAGACAATGTGGGTGTATTCCACAGATTCTGCAAGGGACCACTGTGGAAATGACAACATAGGCAGGAAAGTACTATTGAAAGACAACCTTGCAAGGTAAAAGCACAAAATTTGTCCCAGAAGTCACACTTGTTTGGAAAGCTGCAATTCTMTTCTATCTATACACAATTAATAACTCTGATTGTAAAATCTTTTATCACTGCTAGGCTTAATAGTTAAAAATTACCATCAGTCAAAAATTATTTAGAATAATTTTGCTTAAGGAAAAAATGGTATTTCATAAGGTTAAGCTTCCATTTTAAAGTTAAACAATTCATTTCCAATTTTGCATTCCAGAAGTAGCAATATGCAATAAGATATGCTATTATGAGTATATAATACTAATTTTAATATTTATTACTTAAATAATTATCATCACTTGCCAGTAAGAATTGACTGGTATRTCATAATGTTATTGAGCTGCGGTGAAAACTAGACAATACTTCAAATAGAAAAATAAAAACTGGGCTGCAAATATTATCCCATTGTTCTCTGGGCATATAAAAGCCTAATTTACAATTTTGTTGGTCAAGGAGGCTTCATGGAAAAACAGACGTTTTGAGGTGGTAACATACTGCAACTACATACACATAGCTTTTTTAGGTGCCTTCATGTCAAATKCTCTAAAAATGTATAGCTTGATAGTATTTGAGGAAAAAATATAATTGTCTTAATTATGTAAATTAAACCTTATCTTTTGGAAGGACTGATATCTTTCCACTGATAATGGGGAAGGTTAACAGAAACTCTTTTCTGAAGTCATGTAACTGGTAAATGCCTTATCAAGAAAAATGAATCTGGATGTGCAGGATCAAATTATTTCTTTGATATTTTAAAAATCATGTTGCTTGGTTTTGTTTGGTTTTTTGTCATATTTTTAGAAAAAAAAATTTTATTACAAAACTGACAAACATGAAAACAACCAACCCAAAAAAACCCTAAACACAACTGCATGTTATGCAACTTCTAAAGATAAGATGACATTACCATCTTCCCAGCAAAAATAATTTCAAGCTAAGATATTAACAAGAAAACAGCTGCCTTTCTAATTAGCACATTTGATGCTTAGATTCTTTTCATTACAGCACAGACAGGGAACACTTTGATCTAAATATTTTAATCAGTTTTAAGTAGCATTAGGCCCCAATAATTAATTTTTAATAGATATATATGTATACATATGCACRCACATGTATGCAYGTATATTTTATAATTTTTAATGTACACCAAATAATTGATTGGATCAATACTTTATAACACATCAGTACATTATATTTGCTATGGATAGGCCATAAAACAATGCCACAAGTGTAATAAAAATGAGAAACACTGTGATGTAACTGAAGTTCCTTTTTCTAAGTTCTAACAGTAAAAGTATTAAAATACTTAAATGTCAAAAAGAAGTGAAAATTCCAAGTTTTTACAAATATTACTAGCTTTTCATCTGTCTTTTTGTTGATTTAACACTTGGGACAAAAATATTTGAAATTATTCTTGAATCTCCTCCCTTTCCTTTAAAAAACCCCACACCAGCACAACATCTGAAAAAAAGCTAGGGGTCAGGAGGGTTTACTTTTTTACAATATATGCACACTCAAGCCTTTAACCTTACTCCAATAAAGTATGCTTAATTAACCAATGGTACTTGTTCTTCATACAGACTTTCAAAATGCAGAATAGCTATATCAAAGTGTAATAGCAGACCTTTTCACCACCGTTTTCTATTTAAAGGCGCACTTATGTTGATATTTGATTACACTAGTGTTCTTCTGTAAATAGCAGAGGATCTGCATATTCCCTCAATAAGCTCTGCTCCTGGGAATTTTCGTTCAAAATCTGGCATGATTGTAAGTCATAGCGCTGACATCTGGAATACTCTGGGCTGACTCCAAATGGAAAAAAAAAAATCAACATTTGCCAGAGACCATCTTTCTCAAAGATGGACCAACCAACCTTGGCCAAACACATATAAACTGAAATTGAACACCTTGACATCAAAATTAAGTGTGACTTGAAAATGATCCTGTCCTTCCTAGCAATGACACTGCTTTGCTCACTTATGAAATATACAGTTATCTGATAGGCCAAAACTACACAAACAGTATTTGGAAAAAATTGACATGATTTATAAGTAGATATAATTCAGAAGCTACAGATTCAGATCTTTATTAATGTAAATGAAGAGATAAGTAAGTTATCATTTAAAGCCTTGTACATTGTTTGATTAGAAATTAATGCCAAGATTCATCAAAAGCTGTCAATTGCCATTTGCTATGCTAATTTGAGACATTCATGTACTTAAATATAAGTATACTTTTTTGTTTTTCACCAATCCTGCTGATTCTCCTGAGACCATTATAACTGGCTTATTTCCCAGACATCTCTGTAAAGGATATTTGGCTTATAGAAAATATAACATATAGTGTCCTAAAGTGAAAAGTGTGGCAGAACACTTCTGTTTGTCAAGTTTGTGAGTTAAGGGAAAGAAGCGTTCCAATCTTAAGATGCCAAAAAAGAAACTGAACTCCTGGCTAAGTTCTTAAAGCTTAAAARAAGACAAAGATAAAAAGTGCTCCTTGGTACTTTTGCCAAATAAATAGATTTATTTATTGTTGATTAAATTCCTGCTTTTCATTATCTATAATTTATGACTGATCRACTGTATGAATAAAGACTGTAGTTCTCACAATTCAGTTCCTAATGCAAATAAGGCACATAGTCTGATGTCATAACCAAAGCATCAGCTAACGGTCATGTAAACATAGTCACAGCTACCACCCAGAAACTCAAAAGAAAGTTATTCACTGGGATTTTGAAGACAGGACATGTACATGTCTGTAATACTTTCAGTCACAGAAAGAGATAAGGGGACTAAGGATATAATTAAGTGCAGTATCTGAAAGCAGTATGGCTGTTAGCACAGCAGAGTTATTAAATTTTATTACATCAGAGAAGTACTTAGTTGAATTGTATGAATCTGCAGGTTCTGGTTACAGTCTCAAAGCACAGTGTCAACTTGTTCACAGATTCAAGTCTGTTTTTAATCAGATTTTGAGTAAAGAACTACTCAAGTAGGGTTTTTTTGTTGTCTTTTTCTTTCTACTTTTTTTTTTTTTTTTTTTTTTTTTTTTTTTTTTTTTTTTTTTTTTTTTTTTTTTTTTTTTTTTTTTTTTTTTCCCTAAGGAGCTATTCAAAAGAATGTCTTCTGTGCTAGGTTGGAGTTCCACCCTCCTTCCAGTGTTCCTGGCTGCACAGTGGTGCATCCATGACAAGAAAGATTCAGTGTTCATTTTCTGTCTTACTTTAGGTCTAGGCTACAGACAAAGCAGGTTTCAATTCCTGCACTGGAAAGAGAACASAACACGAGTTTCTTGCCTCATCAGTAATTATTTTTCATTAGATCTAACCACTAAGTCTATGAGTTCAATTCATTAACYCCAGCATGCCATGTTTAGATGCCTCAGTGTATTGAGTGCTGATGGACCTGGCCAGGCTCCAATGATCACGGATACCTGCCTATGTTTCTTCACCAAGCAGTGAATCTCCTAGTAAGGAAACAGGATGGCAGCTGTGGGAACTACCTCACATAAGAATAAATTGCAGCAGATGAGCACTTCCTTGAAAAAAATCAATCTTCTACAATCTTCTGCCTTACAGGTATTATGTGATAAAAGTCTGCACAGGGAGAAGTAGAGCAGAATACCCGACTTCTGATAAATTGACTCAGTAGAAGTTTGGACAGCCCCAAACATCAGAGGTTCCCAGAACTATTAGTCCCCAGGCAGCTAACTTGCAAAACAACACTCAGACTCCATGAAACCTCCAAAAGATTGGATCCTGGCTTTGACTTTGAGTCCTCTGTGGTAATTTTACAAAAACATGGCCCCTGCATTCTTCTCCTATTCTAGTTTTTTTAGGAAATGACCCTTAGATTCAGAGCTTTGTGCAAAAGCCCAGAGTACCAATAAGCACAGGATCAGTCCCAGGTCAGAATTAAGGGAAGGAAAATGTACTCAGTAGATATTGAACACACTTAACCTCAAAGCACCACTAAATTGTTCAGTTTTGCCACAGTAGCCAGACTTCAGAGTATATGAAGAAGTAAAATTATATGCCTCTGAGCAACTTTACTGGAAAAAAATACATTGTTTATAAAATGACAAGGACAAAGATACTAGGCAGAACATGTATTGAACACCATCTTAGATTTAAGACTCATCAATAAAACAGGAACAGCTTATATGCAAACATTGCACTAGAGTATTCAAGTAGAGCATGATTCCATTCAAGAAAACCTATTTCCCTGTATTCTATCTCTGATAATCTGTTTCRGTTAATATTTATGCCTTCATCACCACACCAAATGTACTGACAGCCATTTTTGAGATCACCTTTGATCTTACCGCTAGAAAACACAAACCTCAGTATCAACCACAGGCAATATTCCTCAGGAATTATCAAAAGGAAGTGGATAAAACTGAATGAGTTCTAGCCCCCCTGGGCTTTAAAATGCTTTTGAAAATGATCCTGGACATTTTGAATGCTTTGGCATAACAGAACACTTAGTAAATATCACTCAGGTGCCTTCTGGTGCAAATATAATAAATACACATCACCACATTCAAGAAGAATGAATGTCTACCCCAGGGACAAGGAATGCTGGCAGGCTTTTCACATGATGTGAGAGAAGATATCCTATTGCACAACTCTTCATCCTCAGCATTCACCAGTCTCACTCTCCATGTCTTTGAAGGATGTCTCCACCAAAGAAGTTTCTCACAAAGAATTAATTCAGAAGGAAACCTAGTTTTCTCCTCCTAACAAAATTAACTTGCTTTGGAATTGCTGTAGGACAGAGAGTGGAAATCAGCAAAGCCAATTTGCAGATGTTTTTCATAAAAAAGCTGCACTGTAGGCRTGCTGGACTAACTGGAATGCCTAAGGTCAGACCTACCCTTACAGCTCATCCAGATGCTCTCAACAAGCTCTGTAAGATGTTTTGGAAACACTGAGATGTGACAACAAAAATAAAACAAACTTTCATAAATGTATCAAACCATCTGGTGACTGCACTAATGTACACTCTAATATTGCTAGTATGATCCTGATATTTTTTAGATCTAAAAATAATATATCTTTCTAGGGTTTTTTTATGCGTACCTGTAGTCATGAAAAATGAGTACTTGAAAACACCAAGGAAAGGAACACTAAAAAGGAGTGCTGGCAATTTCTTGTTCTCTCTTTTCAAACAAATTAATTTTAAAATTCTCCAACATCTACTTCTTTCCACTGGACTGGGAGCAGCATCCAAAACCTTATTTTTGAATGCAAAGTTGCCAGCAATGGGCTATACTGCACAAAAGGAGGTGAGTATTGCTCTGTCTCATGCAGCTGCCTGCAGCAAAGCAGTGCATGACTGTGGCCCATCCCAGGGCACACAAGGAGTTCATGTGTGGCACAGCTCCTCTAAACAGCACCTCCAGCTGAACACAGCTTTCCCTCTCACTGAGGCTTATCTCAAATTATGGCACAGTCAATCCCCAATTGATTTCTAATGCTAATTTGAGCCCAGTACTGCCCATCAGTTTAATGCCCATGAAGTGAATCAAATATTCACACTCAACAGGATGGATAGGAGGTGACAGAGAGACAACCTATGACCCTGAAAAACACCCTCACTCCAGCCACTGCATCAGCAGATAGCTAGTTCCAGGGAAGCAAATGGAAATCATGTAACTCCTTATGAAAAATTAAAGTCATAAAAGTTCCATTACTGACTGACCACTAAGGCAAACTTWAAAAAATCTTAAAAAGTGAAAAAGCCCAAATTTAAAACCTACTCTCATGCTTTAAAAACCTATTACCTTAGTTTCAGAGGCAAACTAATCCATTTATTTTCCACTTGGAAAGAGGGAAGGTGAAATTTAAGGCATTTCTTTTGTGGGTGAGTAGATATCAATGGCAGCAGATGCACCAAAAATTTCTCAGWGGTTTTGGATATGGTGGGGATCAATTCCTTCTCACTAATAACAACTGATAGGATAAGAGGAAATGGCTTTAAGTCTCATCAGGGGAGGTTTATTTTCGATATTGGGAAAAAGCATTGGGATTATATATCCACATCATATTCAAGTATGAATGCAAAAATAATAATTTAATTTCAAAAACTTTTTTGGTGTTCCTGATATCTTAAGGAAACTCTCCAAAAATATCTAACATAACTATCTTCACAAATCTAAACAATATTAGCATATATTAAATTCTTTTCTGTACATTAGTTGATTTCATCTCTCTTCATTTCTTCTCTCTTATGCTTTGTCACACAAGTGGAACAGTGAGATAAATCAACCATTTATTTGCTTTATTGCATAAATCTCAGAACAATAAAACAGAATTGATCACATAAAGAAGTTTAAGAAGTTTCAGTGAATCCTTGAGACACTGTAAATTAATCATGCAAGCTGATATTATATTTCCCCAAGAGAAATATATTTTAATAGATCTTTTTGAAACATTTTCCTCCTTTAATATATTTATAAATATTGTCACTACTCGTATTATTTTTCTAAGATGATTAAAGCATTATTTTTCCCTACTCTTTTGTTTTGAAAAACGAGTCAAGAKAATTTCTTCATTACTTCTAAAAATATGCAACGAAATAACTGGGAAATGTAAAATGAAGCTATGTATATATCTTTGGCAACAATTATGTATTCCTAAGCTTTGTTTAGATGAAAATAAATGGCACTGCAAGAGGATCCATAAAAATGGAAAGTCACACGATTTGTAGCATGTAATGCTACCCTGAGATATGTTTTAAAGGAATGAAAAAAAAATGAGCTAGTCAATTCATCYTTTGCATTACTTGATACTGTTCGTAATTTAGTATTTTAAGTCATTAAAAAATTATTTAATTCATTTCAAAGTTGCTTGATTTACAATACTAGAAAGTATAATTTAAATTCCCATTTGGAAAGTATGGGTGAATGATTTTATTTGCAAAAACCTAATTTAAAACAGGACTGCTACTAACTCACAAATAGCTACTGTGTGAATGTTGTCAGTCCATGATCATCTCCATTGTCATATATTCCCTTTCCAGGGACCTGAACTGTGAAAGTGCAGTCTCTGCTTTCTCTTGAGATCCTCTACTAAATCTTTCCAATATCTATTCTTTTGTGCAAATCATGATAATTTTTTTCCATGATAGTTACGACTCTGAGAACATTGAGGCAAAAATGAACATTTTTGTATTTGTCCCCTCAGTGGAAATTGACATCAACAGAAGGAGAGAACTGGGTTAAACTATGACTGTGGAAATCAAAGCACTTTCCCTATCCACAGTGTGAAACCAATTGTTAAGTCTGACTAGTTTATTATGCAAATAGAGGATAAAAACATCTGAAACCAGTGACAGACAAGGTAACATTCATTCACTTAATAATCCAAACATATGTGATGATTTTAGTTTGCTCTAAAACTAATAGTTCTACAGTGAGAACTGGCAGATCTGCTTGTCTCCTAACCATCAGCCCTTACAAAGAAGTCTGGAGGATGTGGTGAGTGTTCTCATTGCTATCATTAKCATTGGTGTTGTTGATGATGACACTAATAAATACTAATGCTAATACTAATACTAATACTAATATTAATACTAATATTAATACTAATACTACTAMTAATAATAATATTAATACTAATACTAGTACTAATACTAATACATACTAATACTAATAATATAATCAATATTATTATTTTCCTTTCTGGCAAACAGCTGGCTGGTGAAACAACACTGTTGTCACATAGACAAAGTCATCGTGAGAAGGATTCACCAGAAAGTGATTTATGTGAATGGCAATAATGTATTTTTTTGGCATGGAACAAGGCCAGAAAACTTTGCACCAGATTTAGAGTACACACTCAGTGAAATGGATAGGGTGAAACATAAGACATTTTTGAGAAGAAGGAGTAACTGCATGGAGAATAACACTGAACTCTGTTACACAGAGTAGATGTTGCCAGTAGGATTTCTATGGAATCCTGTAACAAAAACATTATGCTTCCATAATGTAATTTCGTTTTCAGTGTTATTGAAAGGAAATCCAAACAGATTAAGGACATGGTAAATATTTGTTGCAGTACTTTGTCTTGCCACCATAATTTGAAGTGATTGATMCCTCACCATCTTCAGACAAAAGCGGGCATGTGTAAAATAAAACAAAAGGATGACACAGGGTAATTGATTGCAATAGTAAAGCCAGTGTTAATCTGCTAACTCTTTCACTTAGATTAGCAGACTTCCCAGATACAGAAATAAAGGTGTGGTTTCATTATTCTCTATGCTATAGTTCACTCTTAGTCTATTCAATTCTCCTGCTTTCTTGCACCATACACAGCTGCTTATTCACTTGTTTCAAATCTAATTATGGTGCAATCAAATAGGAAGTGGAACAGTTCAATGATCTGTTAGAAAATTAACTCATTAAAAAAAAAAGGGAAAAAAGACTTTCTATCAGAGCAGTGAACTCAACTGATTTATGCACACAATTGTTATTTGCAAGAGATGCACATGAATTTCCAGCCAGGCCTAGAAGAGCCTCCTTTTCCAGGGCAATGTTTAGCTGTACTGAATTAGGTGTAATCTCACAGTAAGTTCTGAGAAAGATAAATACAAGGAAAGGAAAACTTAGTGATTAGAAGTTATCTTGAAGCTTCAACATAAGCCAAATATAATGATTGCTTTCTATAGAGATTTTGAATATCAAGGACTCAAAGCAGACCATTTTTTCATGTCTCTAGGCTTCCTGTATTTGAATCGATCTAAGAACCATAATCTTAAAGAGAAGGCTACTATGTTTGAAGTATTTATCAAATTATTTCAAACAATGCCATTTCCATGAGGATTGTGTTTCCCATCTTCCCAGGAACCAGCCAGCTATATGTAGACTAACTACTACATGTTTCATAATATAATCACTGCTTAACTAAAATTTACTGAACTTTACAAACACTACATTTCAGAACTTTAAGTGGTCTTAACTTTTACTTATCTCATTTCTTCTTTTTATGTGATGTATTGCTTTCCATGGATTTGAAATGGAAAGTTGTGGGGATAATTAATATCCCATGTTTTATGAGTACAGGAGTTAACATAATGGTTGCTGATCATTTTCGATTGTTTCCATATTAGTCTGTGTTGATTTTTTGTCTTAATAGGAAAAGCAACAGCTGATACGAAGGTTCAAGAAGGCAATTTGTAATTTTAAAGAGGATTCACAAGTCATCTACCATCTACGCAACATGTGCCAAATAAAGTTTAATGATGAAGAGAAGTGTTGGCCTTCAGCTCTTTTTATTTAATGAGCTAACAATGCTTCACTTTCTTGGCCAGCACTTAGAACATTTTGATTTACAGTGGATAAAACTGGATAAAATGTTTACAGCTTAAACTGGAAAATCATTTTTCAGAGACAGACGAAGCATAGCCAGCTCCTGGCTAAAGAACTTTGAACCTATTATCTTATCAGAGGTCAAGCTTGTCATCTATTGTTGCAGCGGCTCAACCTGTACTGCACTGTCCACAGCACCTGGGGAGAAAGGATTAGTGAATCACCTCTTTCCACTATGGAGATCATGAGTTAAAACACTCTCACAGCTTCTTCTAAAGTTCCCTCAGATTATGATTAATGAGTTCACTTTATTTTCCTGATGGCTCTTCAGGTTCTCCCGCTATAGGTTGAGCTAAGAGAAACCTATCGTTTCTTTGATGCAAGGAAAATTACTTTCCAAGCAATTTGATGGCTGCTACAGTTTTGTTCTACAGCATGCCCCACTTCAGAGTATTTGTTCAGTCAACACRACCAAGATATCTGGGTAAACACACTAGGTGAATACAAGCAGCAAAAAGCAAGGGAACATGGCTGAACAAGCATGAAATTTAGCATTTCTGCCCTTAAAAGTCTTTGTGTTATCTGTAAGTCCAAAAGAGGCATTTCTATTGGAATGAACTCTTGTTAAAACAAAGCAATACCATTAAGAATATATCACATAACCTTCAGTGAAGTTAAATACTAGCCCTACAACATGCAATTGATATTGTGAAGTAGGAATATGAATGACCATTGCAATGCTTCGTTTGATTTGCTCAGCATAGAAACATGGTAGTACCTCTGAAAGAGGTGCYTTTAAATACATATAATCAGGTTACTATTCATATCTGCTATTATTTAGGTGGTGGTATATATGCAGAAGAATGTACTGTCACATCACCTGAAGAAATTTTTTGCCTGTTAACTGAAATATTTCACTTGCCCCTTCTTCCRAGAAACAAAACTGTTTTTAAAGGAAACTAAACTAGAACTTTTGCTCTAAAAGTTTACTCACTGAGCTGAATTACTATGTTACTAGTTTTCATGCACACAAGATCAATTATATTTTCCTTCTATACCACAAAACATTGTTCTTTAACAAAGATATTGTTTTCGATTCAGCATCTGCTTCAGGATGTCAAATTTTACAAACCATTCTACAGTGTGAGATTGTATAACCTGGAATGGCACATACCTTACATGAATGCCATACATAGACACACCAAAGAAATACTGAAGGGCATTTGTGTTGACAWTGCCAGTTTAAGTAACCAAGTCTTGTTGATCCACCAAGAATGAAACATATTGAGGGCAGGGGGGCATTGTTTGCTGTCAGATGTCTTGTTTTTAAATACTGTGACAATGCTGAAATCTCCATTCTTTTAGAAGCTGGYAGTTCTGACCATGCTACATACTGTAGTACTGAAGTGACTGAAGCAAAGCCAAACATCTTATTTGTCATCATATTCCTGCATTTCCAGTTTTTTCCCTGGCCCATCATTGGAGCAATTTGTCTTTGTCTTTTTCAGAAAATGCTCCTTTTCCAAATCACCCCTCAAACAGAACAAGCTGCCAAGAAGACTGAAAGGCTCATACAACATGGTTCTGATGGGTTGTAATGAGTGCTGTGGGTGTTAAAAATTACAATGGGTGCATTTGGTGTTCCAACCCAGTGGCACTTTTCAAGATGGTATTTTTACACATGGATACTTGCAGTCTATATTGTACATCATAAATAAGGATTTTCTGGGAGGTATACCAGGCATACTGGCCAAGGAGGTGTAACACTATTATATTATCAGGCCTCTGGAATCATTCATTTCTGTATCATTTCACTACTGTTTTTTTCCTGCATTATGTTCAGATGGCATTTATGGCTGAGGTTATCTGTTCATTTCTATGGGTTATATAGGTCTACCACATATAGCATGTTGCATCCCAACAGGGCCACTCAGGTTTCTTTATAGCAACTTTAGAAGGTTTTATAAGGGATTTAATGTACATATATAGATTTGGCACTTTTGTGCTTATAAGTAATGGATTTACGCAAGTAACAAGCATCTTCAACACCCTCTCATCTTTCTACTTTGAGGGAGACATTTTAGTAAGCTACATGCACAAGCAGACTGCTATAATCATTGTACAGATTACAGAAGTGCTGCTTTCCACATTTCCCATGTTTGATAGAAAAACACCTTTCACCAATTTAATGGTATGAGAGACTGTCACCTGTGACTCCTCCCACTCTGGAGTATTTACTGTAGCTTTTATTCCATCCCCACTCTTTTTCTGTAGAACCAGATGCTCTAACCTGTACCTGCTTCTCTGGATAACTCACCCCACTGTGAGGAATTATGCCTGAGATAACGAGTTCCTGTTAATCAAAGCTACTTTGAGGACTGACAGCACGGCTGTGAGGGAGCAGAAGGACTGAAAATGGTCATGACCAGCCACTCCAGCCTGGAAGAGTACTGAGGGATGAAGTGCCTCTCTCTGCTTTCCTGCTGGTCATCTTTGTCCTTCCATTTCACTTTCTTTTGGAATCTAGGAAACAGAATGTCAAGGCAGATGCCTTGTCTTGGAAGAGGGACCCAGATTTGAAGACTTTTTCTTTTTTTTCTCTGCCTTCAGTGCAGCTGTGGCAGAGGATGAGCTCATGGCCAAAGTTCACCAGGTCACAGCAAACCACCTGCTTCGGCATTTTGATGGCACAGCTTTGACCAGCAGGCAGGCAGGTATCCCACTGGGACCTCTTCCACTGATACCACAATGCATCTGAAASTAGAAATGAGCTTCAGCATTTACATATGTAGTGCTGTGGGTAAAGCTCAGAATGGTCCTCTGTGGTTAACTGCATTTGGGTCTGTAACATCTGTATTGTACCAAAAGGCTTCTGCTAAGACCAGAAGGTGCTGTACAGCCACAGTGAGAAATGGGGCTGCGGAGCCTCAATGGTACCTTAAGATCTCTCTCTTTATTTTATTGTGACATTTTATTACCTCTCATCACTATTTCATTGCACATAAGGTATGCAGAAAGGAACAGTTATCAAAATGTCTGTTGCATAAGCACACACACTTTGATAAATAGTTTGGTTTTCGCCTTGCATGTGAGATGTTCTATTCAAAACTAAATCTTGAACAAATTATATTTACATGACCAATGTATCTTTACCAAATTATGACTTTTATATTATTTGGTATTAAATTTATCATTTCCTCTAACAATTAAATAAAGTGTTTTCCATGGGATCTTCTTCATTTTTCTTGCTGTCATGACCTAATGTAAGAGAAAAATCTTTGTGCAACACAGTTTCCATCACAGCATCATAATTAGCAATACAAATGTCTTAACAATCTTCATTCTTCATAATGAGCCTGTACTTTCTAACGCTTTTCTTGGCTTGTTTACTCCCTTCATTCTGCATTGCTCTTTCTGACTTGGTCAGACTATTTTTCTAATTGGAAAAATGCAAGCTGTCTAGTGCATACTCCATTAATTACTAGTTTTTGTCCACAATTTGCTAAAAGTCTTGGCAAAGTGTCAATACAGAAAAAGGGTCTATTGTTAAAAAAAAAAAAAAAAAAAAAAAAAAAAAAAAAAAAAAACAAAAACGTTTTCTGGTGAATTTTCTTTGGATCAGCCTGTGATGTTTTGGAATTTTGCACATTGGCATATCTCTTAAGAAAACATGAACCATTTTAATTGGACAATAATTTCTCTCAAAAGGTCATATACACTTAAATTAAAAAAAATAGTAAAATCTTCACAATTACTCACAGAATGTGCAGAAACGCTATGTGGAAATAATATTGTGGAAGAAATAAACTGGAGATGAATATGCAAAATAGCTTAAATTTTAATATCAACAGCTTTCTGTAATACAAACTGTGAGGTGTTATTAGCAAAGCAAGCAAAGATGAAAAGAACACTAATCTTGTAAACACAGAGAACAAGCAGATGATGTAAGCAGAGTACTAAGAAAACATTTCTTTTTTTTTTTTTTTTTTNTTTTTTTTTTTTTTTTTTTTTTTGGAAGCTCAAGACATGATTTTTCTAGGAATATTGGTACAGAGTACTGTGGTTGTGCCTAGTCATGTGGAAATTTGATTACTGCAATGGCCATTTATGATTTCTGCCCTGCAGTGTGACAGTGTCAGCTGTTATGGGTACAGGTCCCTATATACAGCACTGAGATTTTGACCACACAGCTTTGTTGTTGCTGCTCTTACACTGCTCAGTGGCAACCTCCTGAGCTTCAGCTCTGTAGAATATTGTACTGTTAACATTTCAGGCTGACATTTCTTGTACAGCACCTGATCCTCTGCTCCCACAGACAGTGCACCTGAGTTTCCTCCATGGGCAGAGTTTTCATGGTGCTGTTTCCCTCTATCAGCCTGCCATTGTTTAAGCCCTGCTGGAAAATAAACACCACGCAGCTGCTCTCTCGACCCCTCTCTCTCCCTTGCTGTTTCACCAATTGCTTCTCATTATGCCCTTCTGACAGCTATAGGATGCTAGGGATACCAGTCACTATCATCTGAACCACCACCAGACTTTATTCCCAATTCAGAGGATATCAGAYGAAATTGGGGAAAAGCTTTATACTTCTCTGAATATACAACGGTAATTTCAYTCCATTCTTAAAAGGTCCTCACAGGCTTGGAAAAACCAGTAAGCCCTCTATTTTCCTATATGGCTCCAGATAACATCGAGATACATTCTGGCATGCAAGAATAATTTTCAACTTTTACAGAAGTAGATTTATTGAAATGCATAGGAAGAACTGTACTTGGCCTGCATCGTCTGTGACAGTGTCTCATATAGGGCTCTCCTGGATTCTAAAATATAAATACAAAAAGAGCAAGTTACACAGCCTTCYTAGACTGAACAGAAAATATTTAGGTTTGGGAGTCAGGTTCAAGATAGACTTTGAGCTCCAGGTCAGAGAGCTTGCTTAAAGCACCATCTGTACCTCAGCTACCTCCAGACACAGCACAGGACATTTTCCCTTGTTTCTCCAAGGATTGAATGACCTTCTGTGTGACAGTCATTCAACTGTCTCTTTTAACGTTTTAGTTAAATGCAAAACATTTCTCAGAGTTATTTCCCACTTGATACTATCCACAAGGCTACATCTGTTATTCTTTCCTAGTATTGCCCCCTGGTACATGAAGGACAAATGATAAATCTGGGCTAGATTGTATCTGGCTTTGCATGGGTTTGCAGTGAATCAGACAAAAGGGTACAAGGAACTCCTCCTCCTTCCTGAGCATTCAGTCAAGGTGCAGACACAAGACACAATCTCATCCCTGATTTAGTAGGGCTCTGAATGTGCACAACTCGTGCATTTAATATTTATAGAAACACTGACTGCCAAAAAAGGATCTAAGGCCCTGGTCTTCTGATTGGGTCAGCAGTGGAGTTAGGTGACTTTTTTATGAATTGTACTCAGAAACACAATCCAGAAGAGATCAAAAATACTAGGATAGGTAATTTGGACTTCTTCACTAGATTTACTCTACACTTCAAAACAAAAACCCCAAGTAAAACATTTCCCTACCCTCTCAAATAAAAATAACGCAATGGCAATAAAATATCCACTGTCTTTTAGTTGTTTCTGTGCCTTGATTTTTTTTCAATTTGACTTAAAAGTTAAAAAACTAAACCAAAACAAAATAACCAAACTTTTTTTAGACAGTATAGGCAAAGGGAAAGGCCAATGTTTAAGGAATGCAAATTGTACCCTTTAGAAAGAACAGAGGAATACAGCACAGTAAAGGTCCACCATACCCCTGAATATATAGATTTCATCCCTGTAATGTACCAATAGCACCAATCATACTATACATTAAAATTAATTATATTGTCTTAGCTTAATTCTCTTATTTAGAGGCTAATCCAAAGCCTACTTCCATTAATAATCATAAACACTTTAATTTTAAGATCACAGTTGTCCATGGCTACTACTATCATCCAGTTGATCTTGTACCAGTGTTGTCCTTAAAACAATTAATTCCCTTCGGTGTTTACTTTCTTGCCTATGTCTTCTGTGCAATCATGTACCTTCAGAGGCTTGTCCTCTAAACTGGGCCAAAAAGCACAAAGTCTCTTGTACTTTGTTTTTTTGTTTTTCTCCTTGCTATTTTCTGTTTTTGTTATGTTTTTGTTTCAAAAAAGAAAAAAAACCAGCTCATTTTAAAAAAGTGCTATAATCTGATTATTATAGTAACTAGTTTCTTTACATGTTCCACTTTGAAATAACCTTGAGTGGTGAATATAACTAATCTTAGCATTCTACATAAAGTTTCGTTTGTCTCTTATGCATTGGCATTATTGCTTCTTTACTCCAAGGATGTGGTTCTGGTGCTTCCAAGGGCAAGTAACATTTATCTTATCACAACAATTCATTTGTGTTGGAAGGCCTGATGTCAGAAGTGACAGAGTTAATAAAAAAAAAAA